>NW_027417643.1:0-68215 GCF_009905375.1 Apium graveolens | reverse complement strand
GTTAAAGGATGTCTAATTGCATTTACGTGATGTTAACATGTTAATTGTATAAGATATATGGGGCAAGTGACTCTTATAGGGTGTAAAGGGCTACTCTAATATGTGAACAAGTGACTTACATGGGTTGATTAGAGCCAAAAGTGTGGAACAAAATTTAACTTGTATGAAAGTGGGCATATAGGGTGGTAAAAGGTGACAAATGGATGTATATGATGTTAACATGCTCATTGTGCATGATATGGGTGGATAGTGACTCTTATAGGTGCAAAAGTGACTCTAATATGGTGAGAAGTGACTAAATGGTTAATTATAACCAAACATGTGGCACCAAAATATTGACTTTTATGAATATGGCACTCAGGAGGTGGTAAAAGATGAATTTCTAATTGCATGTAACCTGATGTTAACATGTTATCTGTGCCCAATATATGATGGCAAAGTGAATAAGGTGCAAAGTGACTCTAATATGGTGAGAAGTCACTTACATGATTGATTAGAGCCAAAATGTGGCCCAAAATTGACTTGTAGGAAAGGGGTACCAAGTGGTGGTTAAAAGATGTCTAATTGCATTTACGGTATGTTATCATGTTAATTGTATCAATATATGGGCCAAGTGACTCTTATAGGGTGTAAAGGCACTCTAATATGGTGAACAGTGACTTACAATGGGTGATTAGAGCCAAAATGTGGAACAAAATTAACGTGTATGAAAGTGGCATTAATAGGTGGTAAAAGGATGTCAAATTGGATGTATATGATGTTAACATGTCAATTGTTGTATATATGGTGGAAAGTGACTATTATAGGGTGGAGAGTGACTTTAATATGGTGAGAAGTGACTAACATGGTTAATTATAACCAAAATGTGGACCAAAATTGACTTGTATGAATATGGCACTAAGAGGTTGTAAAAGGATTTCTAATTGCATGTACATGATGTAACATGTTAA
Source organism: Apium graveolens (assembly GCF_009905375.1). Lineage (NCBI taxonomy): Eukaryota > Viridiplantae > Streptophyta > Magnoliopsida > Apiales > Apiaceae > Apium > Apium graveolens. Next base: position 67,265 of record NW_027417643.1, on the reverse strand, counting down.
TTGTGCCAATATATGATGGCAAGTGAATAAGGTGCAAAGTGACTCTAATATGGTGAGAAGTCACTTACATGATTGATTAGAGCCAAAATGTCGCCCAAAATTGACTTGTAGGAAAGGGGTACCAAGTGGTGGTTAAAGGATGTCTAATTGCATTTACGTGATGTTATCATGTTAATTGTATCAATATATGGGCCAAGTGACTCTTATAGTGTGTAAAGGTACTATAATATGGTGAACAGTTACTTACATGGTTGATTAAAGCCAAAATGTGGAACAAAATTAACTTATATGAAAGTGGCATTAATAGGTGGTAAAAGGATGTCAAATTGGATGTATTTGATGTTAACATGTCAATTGTTTCATATATGGTGGGAAGTGACTCTTATAGGGTGCAAAGTGACTCTAATATGGTGAGAAGTGACTAACATGGTTAATTAGAACCAAAATGTGGACCAAAATTGACTTGTATGAATATGGCACTAAGAGGTGGTAAAAGGATTTCTAATTGCATGTACAAGATGTTAACATGTTAATTGTACCAATATATGATGGCAAGTGACTCTTATAAGGTGCAAAGTGACTCTAATATGGTGAGAAGTCACTTACATGATTGATTAGAGCCAAAATGTGGCCCAAAATTGACTTGTAGGAAACGGGTACCAAAAGGTGGTTAAAGGATGTCTAATTGCATTTACGTGATGTTAACATGTTAATTTTATCAATATATGGGGCAAGTGACTCTTATAGGGTGTAAAGGTACTCTAATATTGTGAACAGTGACTTACATGGTTGATTAGAGCCAAAATGTGGAACAAAATTAACTTGTATGAAAGTGGCATTAATAGGTGGTAAAAGGATGTCAAATTGGATGTATCTGATGTTAACATGTCAATTGTTGCATATATGGTGGAAAGTGACTTTTATAGGGTGCAAAGTGACTCTAATATGGTGAGAAGTGACTAACATGGTTAATTAGAACCAAAATGTGGACCAAAATTGACTTGTATGAATATGGCACTAAGAGGTGGTAATAGGATTTCTAATTGCATGTACATGATGTTAACATGTTAATTGTACCAATATATGATGGCAAGTGACTCTTATAAGGTGCAAAGTGACTCTAATATGGTGAGAAGTCACTTACATGATTGATTAGAGCCGAAATGTGGCCCAAAATTGACTTGTAGGAAACGGGTACCAAGAGGTGGTTAATGGATGTCTAATTGCATTTACGTGATGTTAACATGTTAATTGTATCAATATATGGGGCAAGTGACTCTTATAGGGTGTAAAGGTACTCTAATATGGTGAACAGTAACTTACATGGTTGATTAGAGCCAAAATGTGGAACAAAATTAACTTGTATGAAAGTGGCATTAATAGGTGGTAAAAGGATGTCAAATTGGATGTATATGATGTTAACATGTCAATTGTTGCATATATGGTGGAAATTGACTCTTATAGGGTGCAAAGTGACTCTAATATGGTGAGAAGTGACTAACATGGTTAATTATAACCAAAATGTGGACCAAAATTGACTTTTATGAATATGGCACTAAGAGGTGGTAAAAGGATTTCTAATTGCATGTACATGATGTTAACATGTTAATTGTGCCAATATATGATGGCAAGTGAATAAGGTGCAAAGTGACTCTAATATGGTGAGAAGTCACTTACATGATTGATTAGAGCCAAAATGTGGCCCAAAATTGACTTGTAGGAAAGGGGTACCAAGTGGTGGTTAAAGGATGTCTAATTGCATTTACGGTATGTTATCATGTTAATTGTATCAATATATGGGCCAAGTGACTCTTATAGGGTGTAAAGGCACTATAATATGGTGAACAGTGACTTACAATGGGTGATTAGAGCCAAAATGTGGAACAAAATTAACTTGTATGAAAGTGGCATTAATAGGTGGTAAAAGGATATCAAATTGGATGTATATGATGTTAACATGTCAATTGTTGCATATATGGTGGAAAGTGACTCTTATAGGGTGGAGAGTGACTTTAATATGGTGAGAAGTGACTAACATGATTAATTATAACCAAAATATGGACCAAAATTGACTTGTATGAATATGGCACTAAGAGGTTGTTAAAGGATTTCTAATTGCATGTACATGATGTAACATGTTAATTGTGCCAATATATGATGGCAAGTGAATAAGGTGCAAAGTGACTCTAATATGGTGAGAAGTCACTTACATGATTGATTAGAGCCAAAATGTCGCCCAAAATTGACTTGTAGGAAAGGGGTACCAAGTGGTGGTTAAAGGATGTCTAATTGCATTTACGTGATGTTATCATGTTAATTGTATCAATACAATTAGGGCCAAGTGACTCTTATAGTGTGTAAAGGTACTCTAATATGGTGAACAGTTACTTACATGGTTGATTAAAGCCAAAATGTGGAACAAAATTAACTTATATGAAAGTGGCATTAATAGGTGGTAAAAGGATGTCAAATTGGATGTATTTGATGTTTTTTTTTTTTGATAATTAAAGAATTTTATTAAGACCAGAAAGGTACAAAAAACAAAGGGGCATACCCCCGAGAACCAAACAGCTATCTGCTAAACTAGAAAAAATCTAGAAGCAAGACTAGCAAGCAACAGCTAGAGGAGACAGAGAAAAAGCTTCAAACAGCTAAACAACAAAACTAGAAATTAGTTAATAAAAGTATCTAGCCAGGGAGGGATCGTTTCTAATTTGCTTCTGAAAACCTACAGTAGTTGCAAGCTTTTCTCGAACCATGCGCTTTACTAAGCCAACAGTTGTATCCACATTACCGCTTCCACTATGATGAATTCTTTGATTTCTCTCTCTCCAAATTGAATAAACTGCCACATCAATGTAAAGCCAGACAAGATGTTTTGTAAAAACAGAAACTCGACCATCAATAAAATTTCCCACTTGCCATGCATCCCAATCAATATTTATATTGAAAGGGCATCCTTTGAGAATTAAATAAGAATAAGGACAATCCACCATGATATGCTGATTAGATTCCACATTACTGTAGCAGAGAACACAAGTGGGGCTAACATTAAAACCGAAATGAATCATAATGTCTTTTGTCAGAAGACGATTCTGCATGGCAAGCCACATTGTAAAGGAGCATTTTGGAATGCTAACACGATGCCAAACTGCTGGAAGCCAGGGAGGAGCGGCTGTACTCCGAATTGAGTTCCAAATACTGGAAACTGTAGGATTGTCAAGACCTTCCCAGGAGACTTTGTCCACATAGGTTATAGGAATGCTCGAAATAAGCCTACGAAGCTCCATGACTGAGACATGGTTAGAAGATGGGAGGTGCCAAACTCGATTTTCAATGATGGAACAGATAGGAGCATGGTAGAAAGATTCCGACAGGGAAATGATATCACCTCCTAGCTTCGAGAAAAGGGATTCATGATTTAACCAGGGGTCATGCCATAGCGAGAACCTGGAGTTATGCCCCACAGAAAAATGCAGAGATCGACACGCCTCTTCTCTGTATTTCATTATCATTTTAATGCACCAAGGCGTACTAGATGGCACATTTGCCGTCCAAAAGGATCTATTTTTGAAAAAACTCACCCGAAGCCATAAGATCCACAATGAGTCTGCATGGGGTTTAGATAATCGCCAAATTTGAAAGAAAAGGGCCGCTTTGTTCCAAGTCTTTAGGTCTCTAATGCCCAAACCCCCCTCCGCTTTTGGCAAACAACATATTTCCCACGATACCTTATGGTGACAGTGCACATTTACTTTACCTCCCCAAAGGAAACCGGAAAAGAGAGACCTTAATTTACTCAAAACTCCATTGGGGAGAAAGAGATAAGAAGCCCAGTAACTTTGCATGCTAAAAAGGACGGATTTGATCAGGAGCAGTCTACCAGCGAAGGACAGAAAACGGGTGGTCCAGGATTCAATTCGGAAACAAAGTTTCTGAATAATCTGGGTACAATCTTGAGCTTTAAGGCGGCCAGTAATGAGAGGCAAGCCAAGATAGGTAAGAGGAAAATTTCCAAGCTGAAACCCAGTGCTCGAAAGAGCTAAGTTAATAATTTCTTCTTGGACATTGCAAAAGAAACAAAAACTTTTACTTGGGTTAGGGACCAGATTAGACATTCTGGAGAATCTTGAAACAGAGAGATTTATAGCAGAGATCGAGGCTGTGTCCCCTTTACAGAAGAGAAAAAGGTCATCCGCAAATAGAAGGTGAGATAAGCCAAGCTCCTTAGTGCGCCAATGAAAAGAGAAATCTGGATTGGAACTTAAATCATGCTTCAGAATGCTAGACAAGACCTCCATGGCGATAACAAAAAGGTAGGGAGATAGGGGATCTCCTTGCCGAAGGCCACTCTTGCTCTTAAAAAACCCTTCAAGAGATCCATTAATCTTAATCGAGACCATAGCACTGCAAATACAGCCACGAATCCAGCCTATAAAAATCTCCGGGAAGCCCATAGCTTGCAAAGCAGAAAAAAGAAAATCCCAGCTTAAGGAGTCAAAAGCTTTCCGGATGTCCAGCTTTATAGCACATCTAGGAGTGCCTGATTGCTTGTGATAATCAGTGCACAAAGATTGAGCTAACATTATATTATCACCCATGCGGCGCCCAGGAATAAAAGCGGATTGGTTTAAAGAGATAATGCTTGGCATAATTCCTTTGAGTCGAGAAGCCAACATCTTAGAAATGCACTTGTAAATTGTGTTGCAGCACGAGATGGGTCGAAAGTGAGTAATATTAGAAGCACCCTCATATTTCGGAATAAGCGCAATGGCTGTAGCATTTATGCTCCTAGGGAGAAGCATAGTCTGGAAAAATGGAGAATTGCCATGGAAATGTCAGAAGCAACAATATTCCAAGCCGCCACAAAGAACTCCACAGTAAAGCCATCAGGACCCGGGCTTTTATTTTTTGCCATCCGCTTGAAAGTGAGCAGAATTTCCTCCGGAGGAAACAGAGTGATGAGGTTACTCCTATCTAACTCTGAGAGTTGGACCAAAGGAACAGAGCTGTCGAAAGGGGTAACATTGCTAGACTTACCAAGCAGATTTGAAAAATAATTTACTGCAAGCATAGAAATGTCCTTGTGAGAAGTAAAGACCTCTCCATGTTCATCCTCTAGCGCAAGCAGCTTATTTACATTCCATCTGCTTTTACAAGAGTTAAAGAAAAACCGATTATTGTTATCCCCAGCTTTTAACCAGTTTACCCTAGATTTCTGCCTTAGGAAAACCTCCTCATTATGAAGAGCCAAGGATAAAGCAGCACAATACCCAGCCTCCTCCAGAAGTTGGTCAGAGGACGGACAATCCGGCAAGGCATTCTGGAAATTTTTGAGGTTTGTCCGAGCTTCATCCACCAGAGTGTGAAGATTTCCCTTTTCCCTATTAAGACCCTTTAGAGCAATCTTTACCCGCTTAAGCTTAGTAGAGACCACATACCAGGGATCTCCATCCACACCAAAATTCCATGCATCAGACACAATGGCTGAAAAGTCTGGAGAATTGATAACATGCTGGAATACTTGAAAAGGTTTATGAATTCTTTCGAGAGCTTCACCTAAGAAAACCACACATGGGCAGTGATCAGATAGCCCACGTTCTAGAAAAAGAGCTCTAGAGGCGGGGAAAAGATGTAACCAGTGCTCATTGATAAGAATACGGTCCAATTTTTTAAAGAGAGGGGCAGAAATGTTACCATCCCACCAAGTATGCAATTTGCCAGTGAAGTTAAGGTCCAACAGCCCTGCATCATTAAGAAAATTCTTAAACTCCCCCATTCCAGCATTAAAAGACCGACTCCCTCCTTCAATTTCAGAGCCATGCAGGCAGACATTAAAATCTCCAAGTAAAACCCAAGGAGCCTCAGAGTTGCTGAGGTTACTAGAATGAAAATCTAACACTCCACTCCAAAGTTGACGTCTATCAACCGCAGTATTAAAAGCATAAATAAAAGAAGCAAAGAAACTCTTATTAGATCCAATTTTTGTTACAGAACACGAAACATGTTGAGCATTAGAAGCCAAAATACGAACATCCCACAAATTTGGATCCCACCCTAGCCATATTCTACCATTATAGTGGCTATCATAATTGAAAAACCATCTAAATCTAAGAGCAATAGAAAAAGAAATAGAATTGGCCAATTCTTGTTTGACATGAGTTTCCAAGAGGGCAATAAGGCCAAAATTAAAATTAGAGATGAAATCTCTAGCAAAAGAAATCTTATTATTAAGCCCTCTGATATTGTAGGAACAAAAATCCATCCAAAAGAAAATTTAGGATGGGGAGCCCTTCCCCCTGCCCTGCTTTGCCTTCTTATTGTTATTTTGCTTCTGAGATTTAGACATCGCACGGGAGATAGAGCTAAAAAGTGGCAAAGGAGCATCCTTCTTTGCAACAGCTGAGGATTTCCGCTTAACAGTTTGCCAGCCATCATTTGGCTTGGAGTTTGCATCCTCAGTTTGAACTGCTGAATTACCCAGAGACTCCATCTTATCAAGCTTATCCAAGCACACCTCCTTAACAGTAACAGGGGCTTCAGCAGCGGTGGAACTCCTCTCATTTGAAGTAGCTTCAGCAGTGGTTGTAGATTCAACAGGCACAGTATGCTCTTCATGAGATTTAGGTTTCGGTTTTTGAACCCAAGAACGAGTCACATTTGGACAGGCTCCTATAGGATGACCTAACGAGCTACAACCATTACACATCAATGGTTTATTCGGATAAGAAAAAAACACCTCAGACACAGAACGATCATTCGTTAAGGGGTCAAGAGTATCAACTTTTACAGAGTTAGGGAGGGGTTTACCCAAATCATAATTTACACAAAGCCGTGCAAAAGGTAACACCTCTAACTTCGACGTTAAACTATCTGCACACAACGGCGGCCCAACCACACTCGCAAGTCTGCTCAATCCTTTTTGAGTCCAGTAACTATCCGGGATATTAGAGATTTTCACCCATAGAGGGATGCTTTTCACCTTACCCAAATTTCCCAAACCACCCCACGAGGTCACTACCATAGGCTTTTTTCCCAAGTACCAAGTTCCCCTTGATAGCATCTCATGCTTAGCAACATCTGATGAAAACTTGAAGATAAAAATATGACTACTTTTCTGAGCAACCGACAACAGCCCCTTCTTCTCCCAAAGTTTCATCGCAAATTCCTGAACAACATTAAAAGGAGCTGCAAACTTGGTAAAGGTACCGACAACACAGTTTGAGAATTTTTCATTCCCCTTAACTAATTCCTCATCGGGAGGAGAGATCAACGAGGCTCCTTCCTCCAAAGGCATAAAGTCAAAAACAACAGTAGCAGGGGGCGCATCTTTAACAACCCTAGACCACGATTTCCCCTCTCCCAAGTTCTGAGATTTTGGGACAGGGCTAATCTCTTCACCTTTGTCATTTTTGGAGCCCGAAACTCCCCCCTTAGATGAAACAGCCTCTGCGGTTTTCAAAGGCAAATTTTCAAACACCTTGTCTGCATTAGCAGACTTACGAACTGGAAATCCTAAATCATCCCTTTCCAGACTTCCCCCTGATCCTTGCACATTACCATTAAATTCTTTATCAACCTTTAAAGCCGCAATTTCTTCCTCCACGAAGGAAATACCATGTTTATGAAGTAAGCTTTCCAGGAACAAACTATGTCGCCTAGCTTTAACCAAATCTTCCCTCTCATTTTTGTTCGATAGAAAAGCCAACTTTGAAGCTCTGCTCACCGTGAACCTCTCCAATTTCTCCCTATCCGATTCTAAACCCCCATCCTCTTCCGAGCTGAAATAATCCTCTACAACCACATCCTCCTTAACCACCGGGATTCCTCCCTCAAGAGAGCTCGGCCTCACCTCAACTTCTGCATCCTTATTCACCCATCTTCTCGCCGACTCCGGACTAAGAATCCCCTCTGAATCTATGTTATAGGCTAGCTCCTCCTTAGCTTCATCTATCCTAACTCCTCCAGCTGGCACCTCATTCTTGTTAAAAAACATATCTTCCTTTGCCTCCTCACTAGGGAGTAAAATTGGGAAATCTTCTACTTCTCTACGAGCATAGAGGAGATCCAAACTATCCTCCTCATAAAGACCTTGCAAGAAGCCCGGGACCCCGTCAGAATCACAGTCCGAACCTTGGGACGCCATACCCCCTCTGAGCCTCAGAACTTAATGATCAATATCACCCTCTACACCAGATTCACCAACACCCGCTCCTCCTCGAAGCCTAAGCACCTTATACTGCCCTTTCTTAGAAGAATGTGAATCCTTAGCAAGGAGACGACCATAAGAATAATCAATATTCCCTGCAAAACCCCCTTTTCTTGAGGCAGCAATACACTTCGAATCAGAAATGTCATCCCCATATTTCTCCTTCAAGCTATGAATTAGATCATTGCCTTCTTTGAGTAATTTGAGAGTAGAGTCTCTCAATTTAGCAAAATCATCCTTATCATCTACAATTTTCTTCGCTTGTGGTCTCGAAAAACCCAAGCTCTGCACTATATCATAGCGTTTCTCCCGATCTGCTTGAATAACCTTGTCGTTTATAAGAAAATACATTGCTTCAAACCTTGTGAAACCACATTCTTGAAATTTCCACAGCCGCAAGTTAACATCAGAAGAGTCTAAGTTCTGATCCATAGAAACCAAAAAAAACTAAAAAAATTATAGAATATAAGAAATATAGTGTTTAGGTGTAAGAGAATAAGAGAAAGAGATGGATTCGTGCATAAATAAGGTTAGATCTGATGGAGGCGGCAAGAAAATTAGGGTTTAGATAAAAGACTAAGTGATTTCTAGAGAGAAGGCAGAGAAAATTAGAGAGAGAAACATTGTAAGTTTTTACAAGTCAATTTCTATTTGATGTTAACATGTCAATTGTTGCATATATGGTGGGAAGTGACTCTTATAGGGTGCAAAGTGACTCTAATATGGTGAGAAGTGACTAACATGGTTAATTAGAACCAAAATGTGGACCAAAATTGACTTGTATGAATATGGCACTAAGAGGTGGTAAAAGGATTTCTAATTGCATGTACATGATGTTAACATGTTAATTGTACCAATATATGATGGCAAGTGACTCTTATAAGGTGCAAAGTGACTCTAATATGGTGAGAAGTCACTTACATGATTGATTAGAGCCAAAATGTGGCCCAAAATTGACTTGTGGGAAACGGGTACCAAAAGGTGGTTAAAGGATGTCTAATTGCATTTACGTGATGTTAACATGTTAATTGTATCAATATATGGGGCAAGTGACTCTTATAGGGTGTAAAGGTACTCTAATATGGTGAACAGTGACTTACATGGTTGATTAGAGCCAAAATGTGGAACAAAATTAACTTGTATGAAAGTGGCATTAATAGGTGGTAAAAGGATGTCAAATTGGATGTATATGATGTTAACATGTCAATTGTTGTATGTATGGTGGAAAGTGACTCTTATAGGGTGCAAAGTCGCTCTAATATGGTGAGAAGTGACTGACATGGTTAATTAGAACCAAAATGTGGACCAAAATTGACTTGTACGAATATAGCACTAAGAGGTGGTAAAAGGATTTCTAATTGCATGTACATGATGTTAACAAGTTAATTGTACCAATATATGAAGGCAAGTGACTCTTATAAGGTGCAAAGTGACTCTAATATGGTGAGAAATCAATTACATGATTGATTAGAGCCAAAATGTGGCCCAAAATTGACTTGTAGGAAAAGGAGTACCAAGAGGTGGTTAAAGGATGTCTAATTGCATTTACGTGATGTTAACATGATAATTGTATAATATATGGGGCAACTGACTCTTATAGGGTGTAAAGGCACTCTAATATGGTAAACAGTGACTTACAATGGGTGATTAGAGCCAAAATGTTGAACAAAATTAACTTGTATGAAAGTGGCATTAATAGGTGGTAAAAGGATGTCAAATTGGATGTATATGATGTTAACATGTCAATTGTTGCATATATGGTGGAAAGTGACTCTTATAGGGTGCAAAGTGACTCTAATATGGTGAGAAGTAACTAACATGGTTAATTATAACCAAAATGTGGACCAAAATTGACTTGTATGAATATGGCACCAAGAGGTTGTAAAAGGATTTCTAATTGCATGTACATGATTTAACATGTTAATTGTGCCAATATATGATGGCAAGTGAATAAGGTGCAAAGTGACTCTAATATGGTGAGAAGTCACTTACATGATTGATTAGAGCCAAAATGTGGCCCAAAATTGACTTGTAGGAAAGGGGTACCAAGTGGTGGTTAAAGGATGTCTAATTGCATTTACGTGATGTTATCATGTTAATTGTATCAATATATGGGCCAAGTGACTCTTATAGGGTGTAAAGGTACTCTAATATGGTGAACAGTGACTTACATGGTTGATTAAAGCCAAAATGTGGAACAAAATTAACTTATATGAAAGTGGCATTAATAGGTGGTAAAAGGATGTCAAATTGGATATATCTGATGTTAACATGTCAATTGTTGCATATATGGTGGAAAGTGACTTTTATAGGGTGCAAAGTGACTCTAATATGGTGAGAAGTGACTAACATGGTTAATTAGAACCAAAATGTGGACCAAAATTGACTTGTATGAATATGGCACTAAGAGGTGGTAATAGGATTTTTAATTGCATGTACATGATGTTAACATGTTAATTGTACCAATATATGATGGCAAGTGACTCTTATAAGGTGCAAAGTGACTCTAATATGGTGAGAAGTCACTTACATGATTGATTAGAGCCGAAATGTGGCCCAAAATTGACTTGTAGGAAACGGGTACCAAGAGGTGGTTAAAGGATGTCTAATTGCATTTACGTGATGTTAAAATGTTAATTGTATCAATATATGGGGCAAGTGACTCTTATAGAGTGTAAAGGTACTCTAATATGGTGAAGAGTGACTTACATGGTTGATTAGAGCCAAAATGTGGAACAAAATTAACTTGTATGAAAGTGGCATTAATAGGTGGTAAAAGGATGTCAAATTGGATGTATATGATGTTAACATGTCAATTGTTGCATATATGGTGGAAAGTGACTCTTATAGGGTGCAAAGTGACTCTAATATGGTGCAAAGTGACTCTAATATGGTGAGAAGTCACTTACATGATTGATTAGAGCTAAAATGTGGCCCAAAATTGACTTGTAGGAAAGGGGTACCAAGTGGTGGTTAAAGGATGTCTAATTGCATTTACGCATCATGTTAATTGTATCAATATATGGGCCAAGTGACTCTTATAGGGTGTAAAGGTACTCTAATATGGTGAACAGTGACTTACATGGTTGATTAGAGCCAAAATGTGGAACAAAATTAACTTATATGAAAGCGGCATTAATAGGTGGTAAAAGGATGTCAAATTGGATGTATCTGATGTTAACATGTCAATTGTTGCATATATGGTGGAAAGTGGCTCTTATAGGGTGCAAAGTGACTCTAATATGGTGAGAAGTGACTAACATGGTTAATTAGAATCAAAATATGGACCAAAATTGACTTGTATGAATATGGCACTAAGAGGTGGTAAAAGGATTTCTAATTGCATGTACATGATGTTAACATGTTAATTGTACCAATATATGATGGCAAGTGACTCTTATAAGGTACAAAGTGACTCTAATACGGTGAGAAGTCACTTACATCATTGATTAGAGCCAAAATGTGGCCCAAAATTGACTTGTAGGAAAGGGGTACCAAGAGGTGGTTAAAGGATGTCTAATTGCATGTACATGATGTTAACATATTAATTATATCAATATTTGATGGCAAGTGACTCTTATAGGGCGCAAAGTGACTCTAATATGGTGGAAAGTGACTTATATGGATGATTAGAGCCAAAATGTGGAACAAAATTAACTTGTTTGGAAGTTGCATTAATAGGTAGTAAAATGATGTCAAATTGGATGTATATGATGTTAACATGTCAATTGTTGCATGTATGTTGGAAAGTGACTCTTGTAGGGTGCAACGTGACTCTAATATGGTGAGAAGTGACTAACATGGTTAATTAGAACCAAAATGTGGACCAAAATTGACTTGTATGAATATGGCACTAAGAGGTGGTAAAAGGATTTCTAATTGCATGTACATGATGTTAACGTGTTAATTGTGCCAATATATGATGGCAAGTGACTCTTATAAGGTGCAAAGTGACTCTAATTTGGTGAGAAGTCACTTACATGATTGATTATAGCCAAAATGTGGCCCAGAATTGACTTGTAGGAAAGGGGGTACTAAGAGGTGGTTAAAGGATGTCTAATTGCATGTACAAGATGTTAACATGTTAATTATATCAATATTTGGTGGCAAGTGACTCTTATAGGGTGCAAAGTGACTCTAATATGGTGCAAAGTGACTTATTTGGTTGATTAGAGCCAAATGTGGAACAAAATTAACTTGTTTGAAAGTTGAATTAATAGGTGGTAAAAGGATGTCAAATTGGATGTATATGATGTTAACATGTCAATTGTTGTATGTATGGTGGAAAGTGACTCTTATAGGGTGCAAAGTCGCTCTAATATGGTGAGAAGTGACTAACATGGTTAATTAGAACCAAAATGTGGACCAAAATTGACTTGTATGAATATGGCACTAAGAGGTGGTAAAAGGATTTCTAATTGCATGTACATGATGTTAACATGTTAATTGTACCAATATATGATGGCAAGTGACTCGTATAAGGTGCAAAGTGACTCTAATATGGTGAGAAGTCACTTACATGATTGATTAGAGCCAAAATGTGGCCCAAAATTGACTTGTAGGAAAAGAGGTACCAAGAGGTGGTTAAAGGATGTCTAATTGCATTTACGTGATGTTAACATGACAATTGTATAATATATGGGGCAAGTGACTCTTATAGGGTGGAAAGGCACTCTAATATGGTGAACAGTGACTTACAATGGGTGATTAGAGCCAAAATGTGGAACAAAATTAACTTGTATGAAAGTGGCATTAATAGGTGGTAAAAGGATGTCAAATTGGATGTATATGATGTTAACATGTCAATTGTTGCATATATGGTGGAAAGTGACTCTTATAGGGTGCAAAGTGACTCTAATATGGTGAGAAGTGACTAACATGGTTAATTATAACCAAAATGTGGACCAAAATTGACTTGTATGAATATGGCACCAGGAGGTTGTAAAAGGATTTCTAATTGCATGTACATGATTTAACATGTTAATTGTGCCAATATATGATGGCAAGTGATTAAGGTGCAAAGTGACTCTATATGGTGAGAAGTCACTTACATGATTGATTAGAGCCAAAATGTCGCCCAAAATTGACTTGTAGGAAAGGGGTACCAAGTGGTGGTTAAAGGATGTCTAATTGCATTTACGTGATGTTATCATGTTAATTGTATCAATATATGGGCCAAGTGACTCTTATAGGGTGTAAAGGTACTCTAATATGGTGAACAGTGACTTGCATGGTTGATTATAGCCAAAATGTGGAACAAAATTAACTTATATGAAAGTGGCATTAATAGGTGGTAAAAGGATGTCAAATTGGATGTATCTGATGTTAACATGTCAATTGTTGCATATATGGTGGAAAGTGACTTTTATAGGGTGCAAAGTGACTCTAATATGGTGAGAAGTGACTAACATGGTTAATTATAACCAAAATATGGACCAAAATTGACTTTTATGAATATGGCACTAAGAGGTGGTAAAAGGATTTCTAATTGCATGTACATGATGTTAACATGTTAATTGTGCCAATATATGATGGCAAGTGAATAAGGTGCAAAGTGACTCTAATATGGTGAGAAGTCACTTACATGATTGATTAGAGCCAAAATGTGGCCCAAAATTGACTTGTAGGAAAGGGGTACCAAGTGGTGGTTAAAGGATGTCTAATTGCATTTACGTGATGTTATCATGTTAATTGTATCAATATATGGGCCAAGTGACTCTTATAGGGTGTAAAGGTACTCTAATATGGTGAACAGTGACTTACATGGTTGATTAGAGCCAAAATGTGGAACAAAATTAACTTATATGAAAGCGGCATTAATAGGTGGTAAAAGGATGTCAAATTGGATGTATCTGATGTTAACATGTCAATTGTTGCATATATGGTGGAAAGTGACTCTTATAGGGTGCAAAGTGACTCTAATATGGTGAGAAGTGACTAACATGATTAATTAGAACCAAAATGTGGACCAAAATTGACTTGTATGAATATGGCACTAAGAGGTGGTAAAAGGATTTCTAATTGCATGTACATGATGTTAACATGTTAATTGTACCAATATATGATGGCAAGTGACTCTTATAAGGTACAAAGTGACTCTAATATGGTGAGAAGTCACTTACATGATTGATTAGAGCCAAAATGTGGCCCAAAATTGACTTGTATGAAAGGGGTACCAAGAAGTGGTTAAAGGATGTCTAATTGCATGTCCATGATGTTAACATGTTAATTATATCAATATTTGATGGCAAGTGACTCTTATAGGGTGCAAAGTGACTCTAATATGGTGCAAAGTGACTTATATGGTTGATTAGAGCCAAAATGTGAAACAAAATTAACTTGTTTCGAAGTTGCATTAATAGGTGGTAAAATGATGTCAAATTGGATGTATATGATGTTAACATGTCAATTGTTGCATGGATGTTGGAAAGTGACTCTTATAGGGTGCAACGTGACTCTAATATGGTGAGAAGTGACTAACATGGTTAATTAGAACCAAAATGTGGACCAAAATTGACTTGTTTACACCCTATAAGAGTCACTTTCCCCATATATATCAATTAACATGTTACCATCGCGTAAATGCAATTAGACATCCTTTAACCACCTCTTGGTAACCCTTTCCTACAAGTCAATTTTGGGCCACATTTTGGCTCTAATCAATCATGTAAGTGACTTCTCACCATATTAGAGTCACTTTGCACCTTATAAGAGTCACTTGCCATCATATATTGGTACAATTAACATGTTAACATCATGTACATGCAATTAGAAATCCTTTTACCACCTCTTAGTGCCATATTCATACAAGTCAATTTTGCTCCACGTTGTGGTTCTAATTAACCATGTTAGTCACTTCTCACCATATTAGAGTCACTTTGCACCCTATAAGAGTCATTTTCCACCAGATATGCAACAATTAACATGTTAACATCATATACATCCAATTTGACATCCTTTTACCACCTATTAATACCACTTTCATACAAGTTAATTTTGTTCCACATTTTGGCTCTAATCAAGCATGTAAGTCATTGTTCACCATATTAGAGTACCTTTACACCCTATAAGAGTCACTTGCCAAATATATTGATACAATTAACATTTTAACATCACGTAAATGCAATTAGACATCCTTTAAACACCTCTTGGTACCCCTTTCCTACAAGTCAATTTTGGGCCACATTTTGGCTCTAATCAATCATGTAAGTGACTACCTTATAAGAGTCACGTCCATCATATATTGGTACAATTAACATGTTAACATCATGTACATACAATTAGAAATCCTTTTACCACCTCTTAGTGCCATATTCATACAAGTCAATTTTGGTCCACATTTTGGTTCTAATTAACTATGTTAGTCACTTATCACCATATTAGAGTCACTTTGCACCCTATAAGAGTCACTTGCCGCCAAATATTGATATAATTAACATGTTAACATCATGTACATGCAATTAGACATCATTTAACCACCTCTTGGTACCCATTTCGTACAATTCAATGTTGGGCCACATTTTGGCTATAATCAATTATGTAAGTGACTTCTCACCATATTAGAGTCACTTTGCACCTTATAAGAGTCACTTCCATCATATATTGGTACAATTAACATGTTAACATCATGTACATGCAATTAGACATCCTTTAACCACCACTTGGTACCCCTTTCCTACTAGTTAATTTTGGGTCATATTTTGGCTCTAATCAATCATGTAAGTGACTTCTCACCATATTAGAGTCAATTTGCACCCTATAAGAGTCGGTTTCCACCATATATGAAACAATTAACTTGTTAACATCATGTACATGCAATTAGAAATCCTTTTACCACCTCTTAGTGCCATATTTATACAAGTCAATTTTGGTCCACATTTTGGTTCTAATTAACCATGTTAGTCACTTCTCACCATATTAGAGTTACTTTGCACCCTATAAGAGTAACTTTCTACCATATATGCAACAATTGACATGTTAACATCATATACATCCAATTTGAAATCCTTTTACCACCTATTAATGCCACTTTCATACAAGTTAATTTTGTTCAACATTTTGGCTCTAATCAACCATGTAAGTCACTGTTCACCATATTAGAGTACCTTTACACCCTATAAGAGTCACTTGCCCCATATATTGATACAATTAACATGTAAACATCATGTAAATGCAATTTGACATCCTTTAACCACCTCTTGTTACCCCTTTCCTACAAGTTAATTTTGGGCCACATTTTGGATCTAATAAATCATGCAAGTGACTTCTCACCATATTAGAGTCACTTTGCACCTTATAAGAGTCACTTCCATCATATATTGGTACAATTAACATGTTAACATTACGTAAATGCAATTAGACATCCTTTAACCACCTCTTGGTACCCCTTTCCTACAAGTCAATTTTGGGCCACATTTTGGCTCTAATCAATCATGTAAGTGACTTCTCACCATATTAGAGTCAATTTGCACCTTATAAGAGTCACTTGCCATCATATATTGGTTCAATTAACATGTTAACATCATGTACATGCACTTAGAAATCCTTTTACCACCTTTTTTTTTTTTTTTTTTTTTTGCTAAGTAATAATTGTATAAACCCAACAAAGAAAAATACAAAATACTAGGGTATACCCTAGAGCATCAAAGATCAGGAACAGACTCCCAACAATGCCAAGTCATTGATACAGAACAGAGAAAACTAGCTTTACTTCTATTTAAAGATGATTTCTTTAAATAAACAGAAGCCCAAAACTAATATCTAAGAGTTCTACTCTATCCTTTCCTCTAGTACAATAGGGTAATGAGATTTACATTATTTTCCACTGCCCTGTGAAAACGCTTGCAAGAAAATAATTTTTCTCTCACTTCTCTTTTGATAATGAAAAGCAGCACCCTGGAGCTTCGATTGTTGCCATTGCTGTGCATTCTTCTATTCCGCTCTTGCCATATATAGTATATTGTAGTCCCAATATAAAGATAGGCAATTTGTCTTTTAATGTTGCTCTCTGTGTTTGCTAGGAAATTTCCTTGCCTAAAATCCCTCCAGTCCCTCGTAAGAGTAACAGGACAGGCCTGAAGAATCTGAGTTGCATACCCGCATTCCATGAACAAGTGACTAGCATTTTCATTGTGACCATTGCATAGCATACATCTGCCATCATTATACATTCCAAAACGACTCATACGCTCTTTTGTCAACAATCTATCTTGAATTGCCAGCCAAAAAAAGAATGAATTTTTTTGGAATCGAAAAAATACTCCAAACAGCTGATATCCAAGGTGGTGGTTGCCCAATTCTGCGAATAGAGTTCCATATTTTTGAGATGTTAACCTCTTTTCCTTGTTGACTTTCCCATAGAATTTCATCTCGAGCAAATAATCTGACTCCCAGCATTTCATTCCTAACCTCAATGGCAGAAACATGATTCGAGGGATGAATATGCCAAAGTCCGTCTCGAATAAACGATTGAATGCTGGCCATAGATGTCGATTCCATGATAGATATAATGCTATTACCGTATTTAGAGAACAAGGGTGTACCATTAATCCATGGATCATGCCATAATTTAAATTTTGAATCGGCACCGATTTTGAATTGGATTCTTTGAGTCACCTCAGTTCGCACATTAATCAACTTTTTGACGCACCAGGGACAGGAACTAGGAGCAGGCGCTGTCTAAATTGACTTGTTGCGGAAGAGGCAGGAGTGCAACCAAATACTCTAAAGGGATGATTGGTTAGGCTGGATTACTCTCCAGAATTGATAAATAATGGCTGCTTTATTCCACTCCAGAGGGTCTCGAATGCCTAGACCTCCTTCTTCCTTTGGTAAACAACATGTCTCCCAAGCAACTTTATAATGACATTTAGCAGAGGATGCTCCACCCCATAAGAATTTAGCTAGAGTAGATTTTAGATTTTTAAGCACACTCTTGGGAAGAAAAAGGTACATGGTCCAATAGCTATGGATACCAAATAATATGGCTTTAATCAGCTGTAGTCTTCCAGAAAATTTCAGAAAGGCATTAGTCCAGAGATCAATCTTCGAGCACATGCGGAGAATAAGAGGAGTGCATTCTGCCTTGGAGAGTTTTTTAGAGATTAGAGGTAAACCCAGATATTTGATTGGGAGATGACCAATCTGGAATCCAGAATAACTAATAATAGCATTCTCAACTTCCTGAGGAGTGTTATAGAAGAAACAATTGCTTTTGGAAGCATTAGGATGAAGTCCTGATGTTAAGGAGAATTCAGAGATTGTGTCCAACATAATTTTCATTGATTTTTCATCTCCTTTCGAGAATAACATTACATCATCTGCGAAAATCAAGTGAGTAATATCTGCATGAGACGTGCGCCAATGATATGAAAAATCTGGATTCGAGGAGCACTTTCGAATGAAAGCAGAGAAGACTTCCATGGCTAGCACAAACAGAGACGGGGAAAGTGGGTCACCTTGTCGAAGCCCAGATTTGCATTGGAAGTACCCTTCCAGAGCACCATTAATTTTTACTGAGACCATAGCTGAGGATAAACAAGTATGAATCCAATTGATAAACAAAGCAGGAAAACCCATTCTGTGAAGAGTAGAAAGCAAAAAATTCCAATTCAGGGAGTCAAAAGCCTTGTGAATATCTAGCTTGACTGAGCATCTAGGTGGCCCTTTATGTAAATGGTAATCCCTGCATAAAGATTGTGCCAGTAAAATATTGTCTCCAATAGATCTATTGGTGACAAAAGCTGACTGACTAGCAGATACAATTTGAGGAAGCACCTGCTTGAGTCTACTAGCAAGCATTTTAGCAATAACTTTGTAAAGTACATTACAACAAGAGATTGGCCTAAATTGGGCAATTCTGTTCGGGTGATTCTCTTTAGGAATCAAAGCCAGAGCAGTAGAATTTATAATACGAGGCAATTTCATAGAATGAAAGAAATACAAGATAGCATTTGTCACCTCACCACCCACTATATCCCAAGATTTAATGAAAAACTCTACCGGAAACCCATCAGGGCCTGGACTTTTGTTCTTTGCCAAAGATTGAAATGTCTTGAGAACCTCAGCTTGAGTGAAAACCTTAGTCAGATTCTGTTATTGCTCTACATTCAGTACCGGAAGCTGTAAGTCAGGAGGAATGTCCCTAACTTCAACTGAGTTCCCCAAGATAGAAGAGAAATAGTCAACAGCCACTTTAGAAATGCCTGCATGAGAGGTGTGCTCGAAGTCATTTGAATCTAAAAGTGCCAAAATTTTATTCTGATTCCATCTACCCTTGCAGCTTTGTAAGAAGAATTTGTTGTTCCTATCTCCTTTATCCAACCAATTGATTCTCGATTTTTGTTTCAGGAGAATTTCCTCACGGTTTAACAATTCCTCTAGAACATTAGAGAGTCTTTCTTCTTCCAAAAACTGATCTGTGGAAGGACAAGAAGGAAGAGAGGCTTGAAAACGAAGAAGCTTTACCCTAGCTTCAATAACCAACTCGTGCAAGTTACCCACATTCCTGTTTAGGTCTTTAACCGCTGCTTTAACCAGTTTGAGCTTACTAGTTACTCTGAACCAAGGATCCCCTACAATGTTACTACTCCAGGCTTCCTTTACTAATTCCAAAAATCCAGGATGCTCCAAAAAATGAAGAAACAGCTGAAAAGGCTTTTTCGGGGCAGAGTAAGAAACTCCCATGTCTATAAAAGCCGGATTATGATCAGACAAACCCCTAGGTCTAAAATGAGCAAGAGACATAGAGTAATAAGATAACCAAAAGTTATTTACCAGAACTCTGTCTAGTTTTTTTAAAACAGGAATATAACAGCTGCTATCCCACCAGGTGAATAAGTTGCCATTATACCTCAAGTCAGTTAACCCAGATGAGTTTAAAAAATCCCGAAACTCCAGCATTCCAGTGCTCCATCTAGTATTATCCGAGTTTGATTCCGTTGGACCAAGGCAGACATTAAAATCCCCTGCTAAGCACCAGGGTATAGTCAAATCTGTTGCAAAAGCTAAAAGATCCTCCCATAGAGACCATCGTTGAGTGTAGAGGTTGTGCCCATAGATAAAAGAGATAACAAACTCCTCATTATTTGAAATTCTACAAATTTTACTTGTTATATGCTGAGCAGATTTGCATAAAACAGAGATTTTCCACAAGTGAGGATCCCATCCTATTAAAATACGCCCATTGTCATGAAAATCATGGTTGGAGATCCAATCAAAACGCGGAGAAACAAAAGAAGTCACTCTTCCCATATTTTCCATTTTGACATGAGTTTCCAGGAGGGCAATCAAAGAGATATTATTACTATTTACAAAATCTTTGACGAAGCCTAATTTTTTATTTAGGCCTCTCACATTGTACGAACAAAAATCAAATCCCATAAGATTACTTAGGATTGTTTGGGGAGTTACCTTCCCCTTTACGATTCCGAGCTCGACCTCCCTTCAAATCCGAGGAGGTGGATTTGTGCCTTTTCCTTGCTTCTATTTCATCCACTGAGACTAGTTTTTTAAAATTGAGTGACGGGGTTGCTGAACCTGGAGATGACTGAAGAGATTTTCTGGTAGTAGAGTGCTTTGAGTGCCTGGAGACCTCAGTCCAACCCCCTTCTTCAGAAATTTCCTTGTCCTTTCGTTTACCTTCCAAATTGGCTCTAGGTGAAACTACCTGAGAATTATCTGCTGGATTATCTGCTGGCTTTTCTACTGGTTTCTCAGTGGAAACTGGAACAGAGCCACTCCCTTTCTCTGATTTATCCTCCAATTCCTCTTTCTCTTTTTGGACCCAAATCTTCCGAGCCTTGGGACACGCGGCTAAGTTGTGACCAAGAGAATTACAAGCACTGCATGATAGGGGTTTCACAGCATAATGGACTAAAACCTCAGCTGTAGATTTCCCATCCGTTACCGGGTCAAGAACTGTAACCGGAATTTTATTTGGCAAAGGTGCACCAAGTTTATATTCGATACAGAATCTTGCAAAAGGAAGAATTTCCAATTTCGAAGTCAATTGGTCAGCACTTAAAGGAGGGCCTATAACACTAGCCAGAGAACTTAATCCCTCTTTAGTCCAATAGCAATCCGGGATATTAGATAACTTAACCCAAAGAGGCATGGTGGTTATAGGATTATCTGTGTGATTGGGGCACCAAGGACGAACTAGCATAGGCCTTCTTTCCACATACCAGGTACCTCTGGATACCGCTTTATTTAGGCCATTACCCTCCTCAAATTTGAAGAAGAACGTGTAATCATCCTTTTGAAAGACATCAGTCATGCCTAGAGGCTCCAGAAAACGTTTAGCAAATTTCTTAACAGTGGATAGTGTATGGGTACCTTTAGAGAAAGTCCCTACCATGCACATCTTGAATTTATCATTCCCTTTTCGAAGAACTTCATCTGGGGGGGATAAAACCGAGGTCCCTTCTGGGAGAGGAATGTAATCAAACTTGACCTCCGGTGCCTTATCTTTTACAATATTGGACCATGATTTATTCGGAAAACTGGGGATGTTTCCTGAATTCATCTCAGCTGATCTTTTATGATTCTCATCATTTACCATTTGCTTTACACCCGAGCCACTAACTTCCCCCCGAGTTTCCTTGCTCCGAGGCCCTACTTTTGGTTCACATGGTTTATCGAACACCTTGGATGCAGAAACATCTTTGTTGTTCACAAAGGAAGTAGGAAGCCCAAATTCATCCCTATCTAGATGATTGTTTTCTGCGCCTTGAAAAGGACCATTGAAGCTACTATCCTCTTTCGAAATCTCGATTTCCGCATCAACTAGAGAAATCCCATTCCTTTTAATAATTTCCCTAAGCTTCAAGTTTTGCTCTGTAGCTTTGAGAAGCTCATCTCTTTCGTTCTTATTACTCGCAAACGCAGCCTTAGTAGCTCTACTGACAGTCAATTTCTCTAAGGCTTCTAGAGCAGTTTCGTGGTGAATCTCATCCTCGTCGGAACTATCCCAATCTTCAGCTACAACTTTTTCCACCGGAATCCCTCCCAAAAGAGAACCAGGAACACCTACCTCATTAGCCTCCACACTAGGCAGAAGAATGGGAAAATCTTCTGCTTCTCTATGAGCACGAAGAAGTTCCATACTATCCTCCTCGAAAGAATCTTGTATGAATCCCGGAACCCCATCAAAGTCACAGTCTGAACCTTGAGACGCCATACTCCCTCTAAGTCTCACAACTTTATGCCCATTATCACCCACTTCACCCTCTTCACCAACACCCGCTCCTCCTCGAAGCCGAAGGACCTTGAACTTCCCTTCCTTCGAAGAATGAGAATCCTTTGCTGGGAGACGACCATAAGAATACTCAATCTTTCCTGCAAAACCCCCTCTTATTGTGGCAGCAATATACCCATTGTCCGAAATAGTATCCCCATATTTATCTTTCAAGCTATGAATTAAATCATCCCCTTCCTTGAGTAATTTGAGAGTAGAGTCTCTTAGTTTAGCGAAATCATCTTTATTATCCACAATTTTCTTTGCTTGTGTCCTTGAAAAACCCATGCTTTGCACAATCTCGTAGCGTTTCTCCCGATCTGCTTGAATAATCTTGTCATTTTGAAGAAAATACATTGCTTCAAACCTAGTAAAACCACAATCTTGATATTTCCACAGCCGCAAGTTCACATCAGAAGAGTCTAGATTATGATCCATATTTGTACCAGAAGCAAGAAACCAAGACCTAATAAAGTAAATTATAGAATATAAGAAATATAGTGTTTAGGTGAAAGAGGTGAAGAAGATGAGATGGATTCGTGAGTAAATGTTTAGATCTGGTGGATGAATGTAAGAAAAAAACTGATAATTAGGTGGCGGCTAGGGTTAACAGAGAGAGGCTAAGTAATTTCTAGAGAGAAGGCAGAGAAAATTTTTAGAGAGAGAAACATTTTTTGGTGCAAAATGACTCTATTACCTTCCTTTTACCACCTCTTAGTGCCATATTCATACAAGTCAATTTTGGTCCACATTTTGGTTCTAATTAACCATGTTAGTCACTTCTCACCATATTAGAGTCACTTTGCACCCTATAAGAGTCACTTTCCACCATATATGCAACAATTGACATGTTAACATCATATACATCCAATTTGAAATCCTTTTACCACCTATTAATGCCACTTTCATACAAGTTAATTTTGTTCAACATTTTGGCTCTAATCAACCATGTAAGTCACTGTTCACCATATTAGAGTACCTTTACACCCTATAAGAGTCACTTGCCCCATATATTGATACAATTAACATGTAAACATCATGTAAATGCAATTAGACATCCTTTAACCACCTCTTGTTACCCCTTTCCTACAAGTTAATTTTGGGCCACATTTTGGCTCTAATCAATCATGCAAGTGACTTCTCACCATATTAGAGTCACTTTGCACCTTATAAGAGTCACTTTCATCATATATTGGTACAATTAACATGTTAACATCATGTACATGCAATTAGAAATCCGTTTACCACCTCTTAGTGCCATATTCATACAAGTCAATTTTGGTCCACATTTTGGTTCTAATTAACCATGTTAGTCACTTCTCACCATATTAGAGTCACTTTGCACCCTATAAGAGTCACTTTCCACCATATATGCAACAATTTACATGTTAACATCATATACATCCAATTTGACATCCTTTTACCACCTATTAATGCCACTTTCATACAAGTTAATTTTGTTCCCCATTTTGGCTTTAATCAAGCATGTAAGTCATTTTTCACCATATTAGAGTATCTTTACACCCTATAAGAGTCACTTGCCCCATATATTGATACAATTAACATATTAACATCACGTAAATGCAATTAGACATCCTTTAACCACCTCTTGGTACCCCTTTCCTACAAGTCAATTTTGGGCCACATTTTGGCTCTAATCAATCATGTAAGTGACTTCTCACCATATTAGAGTCACTTTGCACCTTATAAGAGTCAGTTGCCATCATATATTGGTACAATTAACATGTTAACATCATGTACATGCAATTAGAAATCCTTTTACCACCTCTTAGTGCCATATTCATACAAGTCAATTTTGGTCCACATTTTGGTTCTAATTAACCATGTTAGTCACTTATCACCATATTAGAGTCACTTTGCACCCTATAAGAGTCACTTTCCACCATATATGCAACAATTGACATGTTAACATCATATACATCCAATTTGACATTCTTTTACCACCTATTAATGCCACTTTCATACAAGTTAATTTTGTTCCACATTTTGGCTCTAATCAACCATGTAAGTCACTGTTCACCTTATTAGAGTACCTTTACACCCTATAAGAGTCACTTGCACCATATATTGATACAATTAACATTTAACATCACGTAAATGCAATTAGACATCCTTTAACCAGCTCTTGGTACCCCTTTCCTACAAGTTAATTTTGGGCCATATTTTGGCTCTAATCAATCATGTAAGTGACTTCTCACCATATTAGAGTCACTTCACACCTTATAAGAGTCACTTCCATCATAAATTGGTACAATTAACATGTTAACATCATGTACATGCAATTAGAAATCCTTTTACCACCTCTTAGTGCCATATTCATACAAGTCAATTTTGGTCCACATTTTGGTTCTAATTAACCATGTTAGTCACTTCTCACCATATTAGAGTCACTTTGCACCCTATAAGAGTCACTTTCCATCATATATGCAACAATTGACATGTTAACATCATATACATCCAATTTGAAATCCTTTTACCACCTATTAATGCCACTTTCATACAAGTTAATTTTGTTCAACATTTTGGCTCTAATCAACCATGTAAGTCACTGTTCACCATATTAGAGTACCTTTACACCCTATAAGAGTCACTTGCCCCATATATTGATACAATTAACATGTAAACATCATGTAAATGCAATTAGACATCCTTTAAACACCTCTTGTTACCCCTTTCCTACAAGTTAATTTTGGGCCACATTTTGGCTCTAATCAATCATGCAAGTGACTTCTCACCATATTAGAGTCACTTTGCACTTTATAAGAGTCACTTCCATCATATATTGGTACAATTAACATGTTAACATCATGTACATGCAATTAGAAATCCGTTTACCACCTCTTAGTGCCATATTCATACAAGTCAATTTTGGTCCACATTTTGGTTCTAATTAACCATGTTAGTCACTTCTCACCATATTAGAGTCAGTTTGCACCCTATAAGAGTCACTTTCCACCATATATGCAACAATTTACATGTTAACATCATATACATCCAATTTGACATCCTTTTACCACCTATTAATGCCACTTTCATACAAGTTAATTTTGTTCCCCATTTTGGCTTTAATCAAGCATGTAAGTCATTTTTCACCATATTAGAGTATCTTTACACCCTATAAGAGTCACTTGTCCCATATATTGATACAATTAACATATTAACATCACGTAAATGCAATTAGACATCCTTTAACCACCTCTTGGTACCCCTTTCCTACAAGTCAATTTTGGGCCACATTTTGGCTCTAATCAATCATGTAAGTGACTTCTCACCATATTAGAGTCACTTTGCACCTTATAAGAGTCAGTTGCCATCATATATTGGTACAATTAACATGTTAACATCATGTACATGCAATTAGAAATCCTTTTACCACCTCTTAGTGCCATATTCATACAAGTCAATTTTGGTCCACATTTTGGTTCTAATTAACCATGTTAGTCACTTATCACCATATTAGAGTCACTTTGCACCCTATAAGAGTCACTTTCCACCATATATGCAACAATTGACATGTTAACATCATATACATCCAATTTGACATTCTTTTACCACCTATTAATGCCACTTTCATACAAGTTAATTTTGTTCCACATTTTGGCTCTAATCAACCATGTAAGTCACTGTTCACCTTATTAGAGTACCTTTACACCCTATAAGAGTCACTTGCCCCATATATTGATACAATTAACATGTAAACATCATGTAAATGCAATTAGACATCCTTTAACCACCTCTTGTTACCCCTTTCCTACAAGTTAATTTTGGGCCACATTTTGGCTCTAATCAATCATGCAAGTGACTTCTCACCATATTAGAGTCACTTTGCACCTTATAAGAGTCAGTTGCCATCATATATTGGTACAATTAACATGTTAACATCATGTACATGCAATTAGAAATCCTTTTACCACCTCTTAGTGCCATATTCATACAAGTCAATTTTGGTCCACATTTTGGTTCTAATTAACCATGTTAGTCACTTATCACCATATTAGAGTCACTTTGCACCCTATAAGAGTCACTTTCCACCATATATGCAACAATTGACATGTTAACATCATATACATCCAATTTGACATTCTTTTACCACCTATTAATGCCACTTTCATACAAGTTAATTTTGTTCCACATTTTGGCTCTAATCAACCATGTAAGTCACTGTTCACCTTATTAGAGTACCTTTACACCCTATAAGAGTCACTTGCACCATATATTGATACAATTAACATTTAACATCACGTAAATGCAATTAGACATCCTTAACCAGCTCTTGGTACCCCTTTCCTACAAGTTAATTTTGGGCCATATTTTGGCTCTAATCAATCATGTAAGTGACTTCTCACCATATTAGAGTCACTTCACACCTTATAAGAGTCACTTCCATCATAAATTGGTACAATTAACATGTTAACATCATGTACATGCAATTAGAAATCCTTTTACCACCTCTTAGTGCCATATTCATACAAGTCAATTTTGGTCCACATTTTGGTTCTAATTAACCATGTTAGTCACTTATCACCATATTAGAGTCACTTTGCACCCTATAAGAGTCACTTTCCACCATATATGCAACAATTGACATGTTAACATCATATACATCCAATTTGACATTCTTTTACCACCTATTAATGCCGCTTTCATACAAGTTAATTTTGTTCCACATTTTGGCTCTAATCAACCATGTAAGTCACTGTTCACCTTATTAGAGTACCTTTACACCCTATAAGAGTCACTTGCCCCATATATTGATACAATTAACATGTAAACATCATGTAAATGCAATTAGACATCCTTTAACCACCTCTTGTTACCCCTTTCCTACAAGTTAATTTTGGGCCACATTTTGGCTCTAATCAATCATGCAAGTGACTTCTCACCATATTAGAGTCACTTTGCACCTTATAAGAGTCACTTCCATCATATATTGGTACAATTAACATGTTAACATCATGTACATGCAATTAGAAATCCGTTTAACACCTCTTAGTGCCATATTCATACAAGTCAATTTTGGTCCACATTTTGGTTCTAATTAACCATGTTAGTCACTTCTCACCATATTAGAGTCACTTTGCACCCTAAAAGAGTCACTTTCCACCATATATGCAACAATTTACATGTTAACATCATATACATCCAATTTGACATCCTTTTACCACCTATTAATGCCACTTTCATACAAGTTAATTTTGTTCCCCATTTTGGCTTTAATCAAGCATGTAAGTCATTTTTCACCATATTAGAGTATCTTTACACCCTATAAGAGTCACTTGCCCCATATATTGATACAATTAACATATTAACATCACGTAAATGCAATTAGACATCCTTTAACCACCTCTTGGTACCCCTTTCCTACAATGTAATTTTGGGCCACATTTTGGCTCTAATCAATCATGTAAGTGACTTCTCATCATATTAGAGTCACTTTGCACTTTATAAGAGTCACTTGCCATCATATATTGGTACAATTAACATGTTAAAATCATGTACATGCAATTAGAAATCCTTTTACCACCTCTTAGTGCCATATTCATACAATTCAATTTTGGTCCACATTTTGGTTCTAATTAACCATGTTAGTCACTTTTCACCATATTAGAGTCACTTTGCACCCTATAAGAGTCACTTGCCACCAAATATTGATATAATTAACATGTTAACATCATGTACATGCAATTAGAAATCCTTTAACATCCTCTTGGTACCCCTTTCGTACAACTCAATTTTGGGCCACATTTTGGCTATAATCAATTATGTAAGTGACTTCTCTCAATATTAGAGTCACTCTGCACCTTATAAGAGTCACTTGCCATCATATATTGGTACAATTAACATGTTAACATCATGTACATGCAATTAGAAATCCTTTTACCACCTCTTAGTGCCATATTCATACAAGTCAATTTTGCTCCACATTTTGGTTCTAATTAACCATGTTAGTCACTTCTCACCATATTAGAGTCACTTTGCACCCTATAGGAGTCACTTTCCACCATATATGCAAAAATTGACATGTTAACATCATATACATCCAATTTGACATCCTTTTACCACCTATTAATGCCACATTCATACAAGTTAATTTTGTTCAACATTTTGGCTCTAATCAACCATGTAAGTCACTGTTCACCACAATAGAGTACCTTTACACCCTATAAGAGTCACTTGCCCCATATATTGATACAATTAACATGTTAACATCACGTAAATGCAATTAGACATCCTTTAACCACCTCTTGGTACCCTTTCCTATAAGTTAATTTTGGGCCACATTTTGGCTCTAATCAATCATGTAAGTGACTTCTCACCATATTAGACTCACTTTGCACCTTATAAGAGTCACTTCCATCATATATTGGTACAATTAACATGTTAACATCATGTACATGCAATAAGAAATCCTTTTACCACCTCTTAGTGCCATATTCATACAAGTCAATTTTGGTCCACATTTTGGTTCTAATTAACCATGTTAGTCACTTATCACCATATTAGAGTCACTTTACACCCTATAAGAGTCACTTTCCACCATATATGCAACAATTGACATGTTAACATCATATACATCCAATTTGACATCCTTTTACCACCTATTAATGCCACTTTCATACAAGTTAATTTTGTTCCACATTTTGGCTCTAATCAACCATGTAAGTCACTGTTCACCATATTAGAGTACCTTTACACCCTATAAGAGTCACTTGCCCCATATATTGATACAATTAACATGTCAACATCACGTAAATGCAATTAGACATCCTTTAACCACCTCTTGGTACCCCTGTCCTACAAGTTAATTTTGGGCCAGATTTTGGCTCTAATCAATCATGTAAGTGACTTCTCACCATATTAGAGTCACTTGGCACCTTATAAGAGTCACTTCCATCATATATTGGTACAACTACCATGTTAACATCATGTACATGCAATTAGAAATCCGTTTACCACCTCTTAGTGCCATATTCATACAAGTCAATTTTGGTCCATATTTTGGTTCTAATTAACCATGTTAGTCACTTCTCACCATATTAGAGTCACTTTGCACCCTATAAGAGTCACTTTCCACCATATATGCAACAATTGACAAGTTAACATCATATACATCCAATTTGACATCCTTTTACCACCTATTAATGCCACTTTCATACAAGTTAATTTTGTTCCACATTTTGGCTCTAATCAAGCATGTAAGTCGTTCACCATATTAGAGTACCTTTACACCCTATAAGAGTCACTTGCCCCATATATTAATACAATTAACATATTAACATCACGTAAATGCAATTAGACATCCTTTAACCACCTCTTGGTACCCCTTTCCTACAATGTAATTTTGGGCCACATTTTGGCTCTAATCAATCATGTAAGTGACTTCTCATCATATTAGAGTCACTTTGCACTTTATAAGAGTCACTTGCCATCATATATTGGTACAATTAACATGTTAAAATCATGTACATGCAATTAGAAATCCTTTTACCACCTCTTAGTGCCATATTCATACAATTCAATTTTGGTCCACATTTTGGTTCTAATTAACCATGTTAGTCACTTTTCACCATATTAGAGTCACTTTGCACCCTATAAGAGTCACTTGCCACCAAATATTGATATAATTAACATGTTAACATCATGTACATGCAATTAGAAATCCTTTAACATCCTCTTGGTACCCCTTTCGTACAACTCAATTTTGGGCCACATTTTGGCTATAATCAATTATGTAAGTGACTTCTCTCAATATTAGAGTCACTCTGCACCTTATAAGAGTCACTTGCCATCATATATTGGTACAATTAACATGTTAACATCATGTACATGCAATTAGAAATCCTTTTACCACCTCTTAGTGCCATATTCATACAAGTCAATTTTGCTCCACATTTTGGTTCTAATTAACCATGTTAGTCACTTCTCACCATATTAGAGTCACTTTGCACCCTATAAGAGTCACTTTCCACCATATATGCAAAAATTGACATGTTAACATCATATACATCCAATTTGACATCCTTTTACCACCTATTAATGCCACATTCATACAAGTTAATTTTGTTCAACATTTTGGCTCTAATCAACCATGTAAGTCACTGTTCACCACAATAGAGTACCTTTACACCCTATAAGAGTCACTTGCCCCATATATTGATACAATTAACATGTTAACATCACGTAAATGCAATTAGACATCCTTTAACCACCTCTTGGTACCCCTTTCCTATAAGTTAATTTTGGGCCACATTTTGGCTCTAATCAATCATGTAAGTGACTTCTCACCATATTAGACTCACTTTGCACCTTATAAGAGTCACTTCCATCATATATTGGTACAATTAACATGTTAACATCATGTACATGCAATAAGAAATCCTTTTACCACCTCTTAGTGCCATATTCATACAAGTCAATTTTGGTCCACATTTTGGTTCTAATTAACCATGTTAGTCACTTATCACCATATTAGAGTCACTTTACACCCTATAAGAGTCACTTTCCACCATATATGCAACAATTGACATGTTAACATCATATACATCCAATTTGACATCCTTTTACCACCTATTAATGCCACTTTCATACAAGTTAATTTTGTTCCACATTTTGGCTCTAATCAACCATGTAAGTCACTGTTCACCATATTAGAGTACCTTTACACCCTATAAGAGTCACTTGCCCCATATATTGATACAATTAACATGTCAACATCACGTAAATGCAATTAGACATCCTTTAACCACCTCTTGGTACCCCTGTCCTACAAGTTAATTTTGGGCCAGATTTTGGCTCTAATCAATCATGTAAGTGACTTCTCACCATATTAGAGTCACTTGGCACCTTATAAGAGTCACTTCCATCATATATTGGTACAACTACCATGTTAACATCATGTACATGCAATTAGAAATCCGTTTACCACCTCTTAGTGCCATATTCATACAAGTCAATTTTGGTCCATATTTTGGTTCTAATTAACCATGTTAGTCACTTCTCACCATATTAGAGTCACTTTGCACCCTATAAGAGTCACTTTCCACCATATATGCAACAATTGACAAGTTAACATCATATACATCCAATTTGACATCCTTTTACCACCTATTAATGCCACTTTCATACAAGTTAATTTTGTTCCACATTTTGGCTCTAATCAAGCATGTAAGTCATTGTTCACCATATTAGAGTACCTTTACACCCTATAAGAGTCACTTGCCCCATATATTAATACAATTAACATATTAACATCACGTAAATGCAATTAGACATCCTTTAACCACCTCTTGGTACCCCTTTCCCAAAAGTCAATTTCGGGCCACATTTTGGCTCTAATCAATCATGTAAGTGACTTCACACCATATTAGAGTCACTTTGCATCTTATAAGAGTCAGTTGCCATCATATATTGGTACAATTAACATGTTAACATCATGTACATGCAATTAGAAATCCTTTTACCACCTCTTAGTGCCATATTCATACAAGTCAATTTTGGTCCACATTTTGGTTCTAATTAACCATGTTAGTCACTTATCACCATATTAGAGTCACTTTGCACCCTATAAGAGTCACTTTCCACCATATATGCAACAATTGACATGTTAACATCATATACATCCAATTTGACATCCTTTTACCACCTATTAATGCCAATTTCATACAAGTTAATTTTGTTCCACATTTTGGCTCTAATCAACCATGTAAGTCACTGTTCACCTATATTAGAGTACCTTTACACCCTATAAGAGTCACTTGCACCATATATTGATACAATTAACATGTTAACATCACGTAAATGCAATTAGACATCCTTTAACCACCTCTTGGTACCCCTTTCCTACAAGTTAATTTTGGGCCTCTATTTTGGCTCTAATCAATCATGTAAGTGACTTCTCACCATATTAGAGTCACTTTGCACCTTATAAGAGTCACTTCCATCATAATTGGTACAATTAACATGTTAACATCATGTACATACAATTAGAAATCCATTTACCACCTCTTAGTGCCATATTCATACAAGTCAATTTTGGTCCACATTTTGGTTCTAATTAACCATGTTAGTCACTTATCACCATATTAGAGTCACTTTGCACCCTATAAGAGTCACTTTCCACCATATATGCAACAATTGACATGTTAACATCATATACATCCAATTTGACATCCTTTTACCACCTATTAATGCCACTTTCATACAAGTTAATTTTGTTCCACATTTTGGCTCTAATCAACCATGTAAGTCACTGTTCACCTTATTAGAGTACCTTTACACCCTATAAGAGTCACTTGCACCATATATTGATACAATTAACATGTTAACATCACGTAAATGCAATTAGACATCCTTTAACCAGCTCTTGGTACCCCTTTCCTACAAGTTAATTTTGGGCCATATTTTGGCTCTAATCAATCATGTAAGTGACTTCTCACCATATTAGAGTCACTTCACACCTTATAAGAGTCACTTCCATCATAAATTGGTACAATTAACATGTTAACATCATGTACATGCAATTAGAAATCCTTTTACCACCTCTTAGTGCCATATTCATACAAGTCAATTTTGGTCCACATTTTGGTTCTAATTAACCATGTTAGTCACTTCTCACCATATTAGAGTCACTTTGCACCCTATAAGAGTCACTTTCCACCATATATGCAACAATTGACATGTTAACATCATATACATCCAATTTGAAATCCTTTTACCACCTATTAATGCCACTTTCATACAAGTTAATTTTGTTCAACATTTTGGCTCTAATCAACCATGTAAGTCACTGTTCACCATATTAGAGTACCTTTACACCCTATAAGAGTCACTTGCCCCATATATTGATACAATTAACATGTAAACATCATGTAAATGCAATTAGACATCCTTTAACCACCTCTTGTTACCCCTTTCCTACAAGTTAATTTTGGGCCACATTTTGGCTCTAATCAATCATGCAAGTGACTTCTCACCATATTAGAGTCACTTTGCACTTTATAAGAGTCACTTCCATCATATATTGGTACAATTAACATGTTAACATCATGTACATGCAATTAGAAATCCGTTTACCACCTCTTAGTGCCATATTCATACAAGTCAATTTTGGTCCACATTTTGGTTCTAATTAACCATGTTAGTCACTTCTCACCATATTAGAGTCAGTTTGCACCCTATAAGAGTCACTTTCCACCATATATGCAACAATTTACATGTTAACATCATATACATCCAATTTGACATCCTTTTACCACCTATTAATGCCACTTTCATACAAGTTAATTTTGTTCCCCATTTTGGCTTTAATCAAGCATGTAAGTCATTTTTCACCATATTAGAGTATCTTTACACCCTATAAGAGTCACTTGCCCCATATATTGATACAATTAACATATTAACATCACGTAAATGCAATTAGACATCCTTTAACCACCTCTTGGTACCCCTTTCCTACAAGTCAATTTTGGGCCACATTTTGGCTCTAATCAATCATGTAAGTGACTTCTCACCATATTAGAGTCACTTTGCACCTTATAAGAGTCAGTTGCCATCATATATTGGTACAATTAACATGTTAACATCATGTACATGCAATTAGAAATCCTTTTACCACCTCTTAGTGCCATATTCATACAAGTCAATTTTGGTCCACATTTTGGTTCTAATTAACCATGTTAGTCACTTATCACCATATTAGAGTCACTTTGCACCCTATAAGAGTCACTTTCCACCATATATGCAACAATTGACATGTTAACATCATATACATCCAATTTGACATTCTTTTACCACCTATTAATGCCACTTTCATACAAGTTAATTTTGTTCCACATTTTGGCTCTAATCAACCATGTAAGTCACTGTTCACCTTATTAGAGTACCTTTACACCCTATAAGAGTCACTTGCACCATATATTGATACAATTAACATGTTAACATCACGTAAATGCAATTAGACATCCTTTAACCAGCTCTTGGTACCCCTTTCCTACAAGTTAATTTTGGGCCTTATTTTGGCTCTAATCAATCATGTAAGTGACTTCTCACCATATTAGAGTCACTTTGCACCTTATAAGAGTCACTTCCATCATAAATTGGTACAATTAACATGTTAACATCATGTACATACAATTAGAAATCCATTTACCACGTCTTAGTGCCATATTCATACAAGTCAATTTTGGTCCACATTTTGGTTCTAATTAACCATGTTAGTCACTTCTCACCATATTAGAGTCACTTTGCACCCTATAAGAGTCACTTTCCACCATATATGCAACAATTGACATGTTAACATCATATACATCCAATTTGACATCCTTTTACCACCTATTAATGCCACTTTCATACAAGTTAATTTTGTTCCACATTTTGGCTCTAATCAAGCATGTAAGTCATTGCTCACCATATTAGAGTACCTTTACACCCTATAAGAGTCACTTGCCCCATATATTGATACAATTAACATATTAACATCACGTAAATGCAATTAGACATCCTTTAACCACCTCTTGGTACCCTTTTCTTACAAGTAAATTTTGGGCCACATTTTGGCTCTAATCAATCATGTAAGTGACTTCTCACCATATTAGAGTCACTTTGCACCTTATAAGAGTCACTTCCATCATATATTGGTACAATTAACATGTTAACATCATGTACATGCAATTAGAAATCCTTTTACCACCTCTTAGTGCCATATTCATACAAGTCAATTTTGGTCCACATTTTGGTTCTAATTAACCATGTTAGTCACTTATCACCATATTAGAGTCACTTTGCACCCTATAAGAGTCACTTTCCACCATATATGCAACAATTGACATGTTAACATCATATACATCCAATTTGACATCCATTTACCACCTATTAATGCCACTTTCATACAAGTTAATTTTGTTCCACATTTTGGCTCTAATCAACCATATAAGTCAATGTTCACCATATTAGAGTACCTTTACACCCTATAAGAGTCACGTGCCCCATATATTGATACAATTAACATGTTAACATCACGTAAATGTAATTAGACATCCTTTAACCACCTCTTGGTACCCCTTTCCTACAAGTTAATTTTGGACCACATTTTGGCTCTAATCAATCATGTAAGTAACTTCTCACCATATTAGAGTAACTTTGCACCTTATAAGAGTCACTTCCATCATATATTGGTACAATTAACATGTTAACATCATGTACATGCAATTAGAAATCCATTTACCACCTCTTAGTGCCATATTCATACAAGTCAATTTTGGTCCACATTTTGGTTCTAATTAACCATGTTAGTCACTTCTCACCATATTAGAGTCACTTTGCACCCTATACGAGTTACTTTCCACCATATATGCAACAATTGACATGTTAACATCATATACATCCAATTTGACATCCTTTTACCACCTATTAATGCCACTTTCATACAAGTTAATTTTGTTCCACATTTTGGCTCTAATCAAGCATGTAAGTCGTTGTTCACCATATTAGAGTACCTTTACACCCTATAAGAGTCACTTGCCCCATATATTGATACAATTAACATATTAACATCACGTAAATGCAATTAGACATCCTTTAACCACCTCTTGGTACCCCTTTCCTACAATGTAATTTTGGGCCACATTTTGGCTCTAATCAATCATGTAAGTGACTTCTCATCATATTAGAGTCACTTTGCACTTTATAAGAGTCACTTGCCATCATATATTGGTACAATTAACATGTTAAAATCATGTACATGCAATTAGAAATCCTTTTACCACCTCTTAGTGCCATATTCATACAATTCAATTTTGGTCCACATTTTGGTTCTAATTAACCATGTTAGTCACTTTTCACCATATTAGAGTCACTTTGCACCCTATAAGAGTCACTTGCCACCAAATATTGATATAATTAACATGTTAACATCATGTACATGCAATTAGAAATCCTTTAACATCCTCTTGGTACCCCTTTCGTACAACTCAATTTTGGGCCACATTTTGGCTATAATCAATTATGTAAGTGACTTCTCTCAATATTAGAGTCACTCTGCACCTTATAAGAGTCACTTGCCATCATATATTGGTACAATTAACATGTTAACATCATGTACATGCAATTAGAAATCCTTTTACCACCTCTTAGTGCCATATTCATACAAGTCAATTTTGCTCCACATTTTGGTTCTAATTAACCATGTTAGTCACTTCTCACCATATTAGAGTCACTTTGCACCCTATAGGAGTCACTTTCCACCATATATGCAAAAATTGACATGTTAACATCATATACATCCAATTTGACATCCTTTTACCACCTATTAATGCCACATTCATACAAGTTAATTTTGTTCAACATTTTGGCTCTAATCAACCATGTAAGTCACTGTTCACCACAATAGAGTACCTTTACACCCTATAAGAGTCACTTGCCCCATATATTGATACAATTAACATGTTAACATCACGTAAATGCAATTAGACATCCTTTAACCACCTCTTGGTACCCTTTCCTATAAGTTAATTTTGGGCCACATTTTGGCTCTAATCAATCATGTAAGTGACTTCTCACCATATTAGACTCACTTTGCACCTTATAAGAGTCACTTCCATCATATATTGGTACAATTAACATGTTAACATCATGTACATGCAATAAGAAATCCTTTTACCACCTCTTAGTGCCATATTCATACAAGTCAATTTTGGTCCACATTTTGGTTCTAATTAACCATGTTAGTCACTTATCACCATATTAGAGTCACTTTACACCCTATAAGAGTCACTTTCCACCATATATGCAACAATTGACATGTTAACATCATATACATCCAATTTGACATCCTTTTACCACCTATTAATGCCACTTTCATACAAGTTAATTTTGTTCCACATTTTGGCTCTAATCAACCATGTAAGTCACTGTTCACCATATTAGAGTACCTTTACACCCTATAAGAGTCACTTGCCCCATATATTGATACAATTAACATGTCAACATCACGTAAATGCAATTAGACATCCTTTAACCACCTCTTGGTACCCCTGTCCTACAAGTTAATTTTGGGCCAGATTTTGGCTCTAATCAATCATGTAAGTGACTTCTCACCATATTAGAGTCACTTGGCACCTTATAAGAGTCACTTCCATCATATATTGGTACAACTACCATGTTAACATCATGTACATGCAATTAGAAATCCGTTTACCACCTCTTAGTGCCATATTCATACAAGTCAATTTTGGTCCATATTTTGGTTCTAATTAACCATGTTAGTCACTTCTCACCATATTAGAGTCACTTTGCACCCTATAAGAGTCACTTTCCACCATATATGCAACAATTGACAAGTTAACATCATATACATCCAATTTGACATCCTTTTACCACCTATTAATGCCACTTTCATACAAGTTAATTTTGTTCCACATTTTGGCTCTAATCAAGCATGTAAGTCGTTCACCATATTAGAGTACCTTTACACCCTATAAGAGTCACTTGCCCCATATATTAATACAATTAACATATTAACATCACGTAAATGCAATTAGACATCCTTTAACCACCTCTTGGTACCCCTTTCCTACAATGTAATTTTGGGCCACATTTTGGCTCTAATCAATCATGTAAGTGACTTCTCATCATATTAGAGTCACTTTGCACTTTATAAGAGTCACTTGCCATCATATATTGGTACAATTAACATGTTAAAATCATGTACATGCAATTAGAAATCCTTTTACCACCTCTTAGTGCCATATTCATACAATTCAATTTTGGTCCACATTTTGGTTCTAATTAACCATGTTAGTCACTTTTCACCATATTAGAGTCACTTTGCACCCTATAAGAGTCACTTGCCACCAAATATTGATATAATTAACATGTTAACATCATGTACATGCAATTAGAAATCCTTTAACATCCTCTTGGTACCCCTTTCGTACAACTCAATTTTGGGCCACATTTTGGCTATAATCAATTATGTAAGTGACTTCTCTCAATATTAGAGTCACTCTGCACCTTATAAGAGTCACTTGCCATCATATATTGGTACAATTAACATGTTAACATCATGTACATGCAATTAGAAATCCTTTTACCACCTCTTAGTGCCATATTCATACAAGTCAATTTTGCTCCACATTTTGGTTCTAATTAACCATGTTAGTCACTTCTCACCATATTAGAGTCACTTTGCACCCTATAAGAGTCACTTTCCACCATATATGCAAAAATTGACATGTTAACATCATATACATCCAATTTGACATCCTTTTACCACCTATTAATGCCACATTCATACAAGTTAATTTTGTTCAACATTTTGGCTCTAATCAACCATGTAAGTCACTGTTCACCACAATAGAGTACCTTTACACCCTATAAGAGTCACTTGCCCCATATATTGATACAATTAACATGTTAACATCACGTAAATGCAATTAGACATCCTTTAACCACCTCTTGGTACCCCTTTCCTATAAGTTAATTTTGGGCCACATTTTGGCTCTAATCAATCATGTAAGTGACTTCTCACCATATTAGACTCACTTTGCACCTTATAAGAGTCACTTCCATCATATATTGGTACAATTAACATGTTAACATCATGTACATGCAATAAGAAATCCTTTTACCACCTCTTAGTGCCATATTCATACAAGTCAATTTTGGTCCACATTTTGGTTCTAATTAACCATGTTAGTCACTTATCACCATATTAGAGTCACTTTACACCCTATAAGAGTCACTTTCCACCATATATGCAACAATTGACATGTTAACATCATATACATCCAATTTGACATCCTTTTACCACCTATTAATGCCACTTTCATACAAGTTAATTTTGTTCCACATTTTGGCTCTAATCAACCATGTAAGTCACTGTTCACCATATTAGAGTACCTTTACACCCTATAAGAGTCACTTGCCCCATATATTGATACAATTAACATGTCAACATCACGTAAATGCAATTAGACATCCTTTAACCACCTCTTGGTACCCCTTTCCCACAAGTTAATTTCGGGCCACATTTTGGCTCTAATCAATCATGTAAGTGACTTCTCACCATATTAGAGTCACTTTTCACCTTATAAGAGTCACTTGCCATCATATATTGGTACAATTAACATGTTAACATCATGTACATGCAATTAGAAATCCTTTTACCACCTCTTAGTGCCATATTCATACAAGTCAATTTTGGTCCACATTTTGGTTCTAATTAACCATGTTAGTCACTTATCACCATATTAGAGTCACTTTGCACCCTATAAGAGTCACTTTCCACCATATATGCAACAATTGACATGTTAACATCATATACATCCAATTTGACATCCTTTTACCACCTATTAATGCCACTTTCATACAAGTTAATTTTGTTCCACATTTTGGCTCTAATCAAGCATGTAAGTCATTGTTCATCATATTAGAGT
The DNA here is from genome assembly GCF_009905375.1 of Apium graveolens. Taxonomy (NCBI): domain Eukaryota; kingdom Viridiplantae; phylum Streptophyta; class Magnoliopsida; order Apiales; family Apiaceae; genus Apium; species Apium graveolens. Next base: position 27,367 of record NW_027417643.1, on the reverse strand, counting down.
ACCTTTACACCCTATAAGAGTCACTTGCCCCATATATTGATACAATTAACATGTCAACATCACGTAAATGCAATTAGACATCCTTTAACCACCTCTTGGTACCCCTTTCCCACAAGTCAATTTCGGGCCACATTTTGGCTCTAATCAATCATGTAAGTGACTTCTCACCATATTAGAGTCACTTTTCACCTTATAAGAGTCACTTGCCATCATATATTGGTACAATTAACATGTTAACATCATGTACATGCAATTAGAAATCCTTTTACCACCTCTTAGTGCCATATTCATACAAGTCAATTTTGGTCCACATTTTGGTTCTAATTAACCATGTTAGTCACTTATCACCATATTAGAGTCACTTTGCACCCTATAAGAGTCACTTTCCACCATATATGCAACAATTGACATGTTAACATCATATACATCCAATTTGACATCCTTTTACCACCTATTAATGCCACTTTCATACAAGTTAATTTTGTTCCACATTTTGGCTCTAATCAACCATGTAAGTCACTGTTCACCATTATTAGAGTACCTTTACACCCTATAAGAGTCACTTGCACCATATATTGATACAATTAACATGTTAACATCACGTAAATGCAATTAGACATCCTTTAACCAGCTCTTGGTACCCCTTTCCACAAGTTAATTTTGGGCCACTATTTTGGCTCTAATCAATCATGTAAGTGACTTCTCACCATATTAGAGTCACTTTGCACCTTATAAGAGTCACTTCCATCATATATTGGTACAATTAACATGTTAACATCATGTACATACAATTAGAAATCCATTTACCACCTCTTAGTGCCATATTCATACAAGTCAATTTTGGTCCACATTTTGGTTCTAATTAACCATGTTAGTCACTTCTCACCATATTAGAGTCACTTTGCACCCTATAAGAGTCACTTTCCACCATATATGCAACAATTGACATGTTAACATCATATACATCCAATTTGACATCCTTTTACCACCTATTAATGCCACTTTCATACAAGTTAATTTTGTTCCACATTTTGGCTCTAATCAAGCATGTAAGTCACTGTTCACCATATTAGAGTACCTTTACACCCTATAAGAGTCACTTGCCCCATATATTGATACAATTAACATGTTAACATCACGTAAATGCAATTAGACATCCTTTAACCACCTCTTGGTACCCCTTTCCTACAAGTTAATTTTGGGCCACATTTTGGCTCTAATCAATCATGTAAGTGACTTCTCACCATATTAGAGTCACTTTGCACCTTATAAGAGTCACTTCCATCATATATTGGTACAATTAACATGTTAACATCATGTACATGCAATTAGAAATCCTTTTACCACCTCTTAGTGCCATATTCATACAAGTCAATTTTGGTCCACATTTTGGTTCTAATTAACCATGTTAGTCACTTCTCACCATATTAGAGTCACTTTGCACCCTATAAGAGTCACTTTCCACCATATATGCAACAATTGACATGTTAACATCATATACATCCAATTTGACATCCTTTTACCACCTATTAATGCCACTTTCATACAAGTTAATTTTGTTCCACATTTTGGCTCTAATCAACCATGTAAGTCACTGTTCACCATATTAGAGTACCTTTACACCCTATAAGAGTCACTTGCCCCATATATTGATACAATTAACATGTCAACATCACGTAAATGCAATTAGACATCCTTTAACCACCTCTTGGTACCCCTGTCCTACAAGTTAATTTTGGGCCACATTTTGGCTCTAATCAATCATGTAAGTGACTTCTCACCATATTAGAGTCACTTGGCACCTTATAAGAGTCACTTCCATCATATATTGGTACAATTAACATGTTAACATCATGTACATGCAATTAGAAATCCGTTTACCACCTCTTAGTGCCATATTCATACAAGTCAATTTTGGTCCACATTTTGGTTCTAATTAACCATGTTAGTCACTTCTCACCATATTAGAGTCACTTTGCACCCTATAAGAGTCACTTTCCACCATATATGCAACAATTGACATGTTAACATCATATACATCCAATTTGACATCCTTTTACCACCTATTAATGCCACTTTCATACAAGTTAATTTTGTTCCACATTTTGGCTCTAATCAAGCATGTAAGTCATTGTTCACCATATTAGAGTACCTTTACACCCTATAAGAGTCACTTGCCCCATATATTGATACAATTAACATATTAACATCACGTAAATGCAATTAGACATCCTTTAACCACCTCTTGGTACCCCTTTCCTACAAGTCAATTTTGGGCCACATTTTGGCTCTAATCAATCATGTAAGTGACTTCTCACCATATTAGAGTCACTTTGCACCTTATAAGAGTCACTTGCCATCATATATTGGTACAATTAACATGTTAACATCATGTACATGCAATTAGAAATCCTTTTACCACCTCTTAGTGCCATATTCATACAAGTCAATTTTGGTCCACATTTTGGTTCTAATTAACCATGTTAGTCACTTATCACCATATTAGAGTCACTTTGCACCCTATAAGAGTCACTTTCCACCATATATGCAACAATTGACATGTTAACATCATATACATCCAATTTGACATCCTTTTACCACCTATTAATGCCACTTTCATACAAGTTAATTTTGTTCCACATTTTGGCTCTAATCAACCATGTAAGTCACTGTTCACCATATTAGAGTACCTTTACACCCTATAAGAGTCACTTGCACCATATATTGATACAATTAACATGTTAACATCACGTAAATGCAATTAGACATCCTTTAACCAGCTCTTGGTACCCCTTTCCTACAAGTTAATTTTGGGCCATATTTTGGCTCTAATCAATCATGTAAGTGACTTCTCACCATATTAGAGTCACTTTGCACCTTATAAGAGTCACTTCCATTCATAAATTGGTACAATTAACATGTTAACATCATGTACATACAATTAGAAATCCATTTACCACCTCTTAGTGCCATATTCATACAAGTCAATTTTGGTCCACATTTTGGTTCTAATTAACCATGTTAGTCACTTCTCACCATATTAGAGTCACTTTGCACACTATAAGAGTCACTTTCCACCATATATGCAACAATTGACATATTAACATCATATTCATCCAATTTGACATCCTTTTACCACCTATTAATGCCACTTTCATACAAGTTAATTTTGTTCCACATTTTGGCTCTAATCAAGCATGTAAGTCATTGCTCACCATATTAGAGTACCTTTACACCCTATAAGAGTCACTTGCCCCATATATTGATACAATTAACATATTAACATCACGTAAATGCAATTAGACATCCTTTAACCACCTCTTGGTACCCTTTTCTTACAAGTAAATTTTGGGCCACATTTTGGCTCTAATCAATCATGTAAGTGACTTCTCACCATATTAGAGTCACTTTGCACCTTATAAGAGTCACTTCCATCATATATTGGTACAATTAACATGTTAACATCATGTACATGCAATTAGAAATCCTTTTACCACCTCTTAGTGCCATATTCATACAAGTCAATTTTGGTCCACATTTTGGTTCTAATTAACCATGTTAGTCACTTATCACCATATTAGAGTCACTTTGCACCCTATAAGAGTCACTTTCCACCATATATGCAACAATTGACATGTTAACATCATATACATCCAATTTGACATCCTTTTACCACCTATTAATGCCACTTTCATACAAGTTAATTTTGTTCCACATTTTGGCTCTAATCAACCATAGTAAGTCACTGTTCACCATATTAGAGTACCTTTACACCCTATAAGAGTCACTTGCCCCATATATTGATACAATTAACATGTTAACATCACGTAAATGTAATTAGACATCCTTTAACCACCTCTTGGTACCCCTTTCCTACAAGTTAATTTTGGGACCACATTTTGGCTCTAATCAATCATGTAAGTGACTTCTCACCATATTAGAGTCACTTTGCACCTTATAAGAGTCACTTCCATCATATATTGGTACAATTAACATGTTAACATCATGTACATGCAATTAGAAATCCATTTACCACCTCTTAGTGCCATATTCATACAAGTCAATTTTGGTCCACATTTTGGTTCTAATTAACCATGTTAGTCACTTCTCACCATATTAGAGTCACTTTGCACCCTATACGAGTCACTTTCCACCATATATGCAACAATTGACATGTTAACATCATATACATCCAATTTGACATCCTTTTACCACCTATTAATGCCACTTTCATACAAGTTAATTTTGTTCCACATTTTGGCTCTAATCAAGCATGTAAGTCAGTTGTTCACCATATTAGAGTACCTTTACACCCTATAAGAGTCACTTGCCCCATATATTGATACAATTAACATATTAACATCACGTAAATGCAATTAGACATCCTTTAACCACCTCTTGGTACCCCTTTCCTACAATGTAATTTTGGGCCACATTTTGGCTCTAATCAATCATGTAAGTGACTTCTCATCATATTAGAGTCACTTTGCACTTTATAAGAGTCACTTGCCATCATATATTGGTACAATTAACATGTTAACATCATGTACATGGAATTAGAAATCCTTTTACCACCTCTTAGTGCCATATTCATACAAGTCAATTTTGCTCCACATTTTGGTTCTAATTAACCATGTTAGTCACTTCTCACCATATTAGAGTCACTTTGCACCCTATAGGAGTCACTTTCCACCATATATGCAAAAATTGACATGTTAACATCATATACATCCAATTTGACATCCTTTTACCACCTATTAATGCCACATTCATACAAGTTAATTTTGTTCAACATTTTGGCTCTAATCAACCATGTAAGTCACTGTTCACCACAATAGAGTACCTTTACACCCTATAAGAGTCACTTGCCCCATATATTGATACAATTAACATGTTAACATCACGTAAATGCAATTAGACATCCTTTAACCACCTCTTGGTACCCTTTCCTATCAAGTTAATTTTGGGCCACATTTTGGCTCTAATCAATCATGTAAGTGACTTCTCACCATATTAGACTCACTTTGCACCTTATAAGAGTCACTTCCATCATATATTGGTACAATTAACATGTTAACATCATGTACATGCAATAGAAATCCTTTTACCACCTCTTAGTGCCATATTCATACAAGTCAATTTTGGTCCACATTTGGTTCTAATTAACCATGTTAGTCACTTATCACCATATTAGAGTCACTTTGCACCCTATAAGAGTCACTTTCCACCATATATGCAACAATTGACATGTTAACATCATATACATCCAATTTGACATCCTTTTACCACCTATTAATGCCACTTTCATACAAGTTAATTTTGTTCCACATTTTGGCTCTAATCAACCATGTAAGTCACTGTTCACCATATTAGAGTACCTTTACACCCTATAAGAGTCACTTGCCCCATATATTGATACAATTAACATGTCAACATCACGTAAATGCAATTAGACATCCTTTAACCACCTCTTGGTACCCCTGTCCTACAAGTTAATTTTGGGCCACATTTTGGCTCTAATCAATCATGTAAGTGACTTCTCACCATATTAGAGTCACTTGGCACCTTATAAGAGTCACTTCCATCATATATTGGTACAATTAACATGTTAACATCATGTACATGCAATTAGAAATCCGTTTACCACCTCTTAGTGCCATATTCATACAAGTCAATTTTGGTCCACTATTTTGGTTCTAATTAACCATGTTAGTCACTTCTCACCATATTAGAGTCACTTTGCACCCTATAAGAGTCACTTTCCACCATATATGCAACAATTGACAAGTTAACATCATATACATCCAATTTGACATCCTTTTACCACCTATTAATGCCACTTTCATACAAGTTAATTTTGTTCCACATTTTGGCTCTAATCAAGCATGTAAGTCTGTTCACCATATTAGAGTACCTTTACACCCTATAAGAGTCACTTGCCCCATATATTAATACAATTAACATATTAACATCACGTAAATGCAATTAGACATCCTTTAACCACCTCTTGGTACCCCTTTCCTACAATGTAATTTTGGGCCACATTTTGGCTCTAATCAATCATGTAAGTGACTTCTCATCATATTAGAGTCACTTTGCACTTTATAAGAGTCACTTGCCATCATATATTGGTACAATTAACATGTTAAAATCATGTACATGCAATTAGAAATCCTTTTACCACCTCTTAGTGCCATATTCATACAATTCAATTTTGGTCCACATTTTGGTTCTAATTAACCATGTTAGTCACTTTTCACCATATTAGAGTCACTTTGCACCCTATAAGAGTCACTTGCCACCAATATTGATATAATTAACATGTTAACATCATGTACATGCAATTAGAAATCCTTTAACCATCCTCTTGGTACCCCTTTCGTACAACTCAATTTTGGGCCACATTTTGGCTATAATCAATTATGTAAGTGACTTCTCCTCAATATTAGAGTCACTCTGCACCTTATAAGAGTCACTTGCCATCATATATTGGTACAATTAACATGTTAACATCATGTACATGCAATTAGAAATCCTTTTACCACCTCTTAGTGCCATATTCATACAAGTCAATTTTGCGTCCACATTTTGGTTCTAATTAACCATGTTAGTCACTTCTCACCATATTAGAGTCACTTTGCACCCTATAAGAGTCACTTTCCACCATATATGCAAAAATTGACATGTTAACATCATATACATCCAATTTGACATCCTTTACCACCTATTAATGCCACTTCATACAAGTTAATTTTGTTCAACATTTTGGCTCTAATCAACCATGTAAGTCACTGTTCACCCATTAGAGTACCTTTACACCCTATAAGAGTCACTTGCCCCATATATTGATACAATTAACATGTTAACATCACGTAAATGCAATTAGACAACCTTTAACCACCTCTTGGTACCCCTTTCCTACAAGTTAATTTTGGGCCACATTTTGGCTCTAATCAATCATGTAAGTGACTTCTCACCATATTAGAGTCACTTTGCACCTTATAAGAGTCACTTCCATCATATATTGGTACAATTAACATGTTAACATCATGTACATGCAATTAGAAATCCTTTACCACCTCTTAGTGCCATATTCATACAAGTCAATTTTGGTCCACATTTTGGTTCTAATTAACCATGTTAGTCACTTATCACCATATTAGAGTCACTTTGCACCCTATAAGAGTCACTTTCCACCATATATGCAACAATTGACATGTTAACATCATATACATCCAATTTGACATCCTTTTACCACCTATTAATGCCACTTTCATACAAGTTAATTTTGTTCCACATTTTGGCTCTAATCAACCATGTAAGTCACTGTTCACCATATTAGAGTACCTTTACACCCTATAAGAGTCACCTGCCCCAAATGTTGATACAATTAACATGTTAACATCACGTAAATGCAATTAGACATCCTTTAACCACCTCTTGGTACCCCTTTCCTACAAGTTAATTTTGGGCTACATTTTGGCTATAATCAATCATGTAAGTGACTTCTCACCATATTAGAGTCACTTTGCACCTTATAAGAGTCACTTGCCATCATATATTGGTATAATTAACATGTTAACATCATGTACATGCAATTAGAAATCCTTTTACCACCTCTTAGTGCCATATTCATACAAGTCAATTTTGGTCCACATTTTGGTTCTAATTAACCATGTTAGTCACTTCTCACCATATTAGAGTCACTTTTGCACCCTATAAGAGTCACTTTCCACCATATATGCAACAATTGACATAGTTAACATCATATACATCCAATTTGACATCCTTTTACCACCTATTAATGCCACTTTCATACAAGTTAATTTTGTTCCACATTTTGGCTCTAATCAACCATGTAAGTCACTTTTCACCATATTAGAGTACCTTTACACCCTATAAGAGTCACTTGCCCCATATATTGATATAATTAACATGTTAACATCACCAAAATGTAATTATACATCCTTTAACCACCTCTTGGTACCCCTTTCCTACAACGTCCATTTTGGGCCACATTTTGGCTCTAATCAATCATGTAAGTGATTTCTCACCATATTAGAGTCACTTTGCACCTTATAAGAGTCACTTGCCATTATATATTGGTATAATTAACATGTTAACATCATGTACATGCAATTAGAAATCCTTTTACCACCTCTTAGTGCCATATTCATACAAGTCAATTTTGGTCCACATTTTGGTTCTAATTAACCATGTTAGTCACTTCTCACCATATTAGAGTCACTTTGCACCCTATAAGAGCTCACTTTCCACCATATATGCAACAATTGACATGTTAACATCATATACATCCAATTTGACATCCTTTTACCACCTATTAATGCCACTTTCATACAAGTTAATTTTGTTCCACATTTTGGCTCTAATCAACCATGTAAGTCACTGTTCACCATATTAGAGTACCTTTACACCCTATAAGAGTCACCTGCCCCAATATTGATACAATTAACATGTTAACATCACGTAAATGCAATTAGACATCCTTTAACCACCTCTTGGTACCCCTTTCCTACAAGTCAATTTTGGGCCACATTTTGGCTCTAATCAATCATGTAAGTGACTTCTCACCATATTAGAGTCACTTTGCACCTTATAAGAGTCACTTTCCATCATATATTGGTACAATTAACATGTTAACATCCTTTTACCACCTCTTAGTGCCATATTCATACAAGTCAATTTTGGTCCACATTTTGGTTCTAATTAACCATGTTAGTCACTTCTCACCATATTAGAGTCACTTTGCACCCTATAAGAGTCACTTTCCACCATATATGCAACAATTGACATGTTAACATCATATACATCCAATTTGACATCCTTTTACCACCTATTAATGCCACTTTCATACAAGTTAATTTTGTTCCATATTTTGGCTCTAATCAACCATGTAAGTCACTGTTCACCATATTAGAGTACCTTTACACCCTATAAGAGTCACGTGCCCCATATATTGATACAATTAACATGTTAACATCACGTAAATGTAATTAGACTTCCTTTAACCATCTCTTGGTACCCCTTTCCTACAAGTTAATTTTGGACCACATTTTGGCTCTAATCAATCATGTAAGTAACTTCTCACCATATTAGAGTAACTTTGCACCTTATAAGAGTCACTTCCATCATATATTGGTACAATTAACATGTTAACATCATGTACATGCAATTAGAAATCCATTTACCACCTCTTAGTTCCATATTCATACAAGTCAATTTTGGTCCACATTTTGGTTCTAATTAACCATGTTAGTCACTTCTCACCATATTAGAGTCACTTTGCACCCTATAAGAGTCACTTTCCACCATATATGCAACAATTGACATGTTAACATCATATACATCCAATTTGACATCCTTTTACCACCTATTAATGCCACTTTCATACAAGTTAATTTTGTTCCACATTTTGGCTCTAATCAACCATATAAGTCACTGTTCACCATATTAGAGTACCTTTACACCCTATAAGAGTCACGTGCCCCATATATTGATACAATTAACATGTTAACATCACGTAAATGTAATTAGACATCCTTTAACCACCTCTTGGTACCCCTTTCCTACAAGTTAATTTTGGACCACATTTTGGCTCTAATCAATCATGTAAGTAACTTCTCACCATATTAGAGTAACTTTGCACCTTATAAGAGTCACTTCCATCATATATTGGTACAATTAACATGTTAACATCATGTACATGCAATTAGAAATCCATTTACCACCTCTTAGTGCCATATTCATACAAGTCAATTTTGGTCCACATTTTGGTTCTAATTAACCATGTTAGTCACTTCTCACCATATTAGAGTCACTTTGCACCCTATACGAGTTACTTTCCACCATATATGCAACAATTGACATGTTAACATCATATACATCCAATTTGACATCCTTTTACCACCTATTAATGCCACTTTTTGTTCCACATTTTGGCTCTAATCAAGCATGAAAGTCGTTGTTCACCATATTAGAGTACCTTTACACCCTATAAGAGTCACTTGCCCCATATATTGATACAATTAACATATTAACATCACGTAAATGCAATTAGACATCCTTTAACCACCTCTTGGTACCCCTTTCCTACAATGCAATTTTGGGCCACATTTTGGCTCTAATCAATCATGTAAGTGACTTCTCATCATATTAGAGTCACTTTGCACTTTATAAGAGTCACTTGCCATCATATATTGGTACAATTAACATGTTAAAATCATGTACATGCAATTAGAAATCCTTTTACCACCTCTTAGTGCCATATTCATACAATTCAATTTTGGTCCACATTTTGGTTCTAATTAACCATGTTAGTCACTTTTCACCATATTAGAGTCACTTTGCACCCTATAAGAGTCACTTGCCACCAAATATTGATATAATTAACATGTTAACATCATGTACATGCAATTAGAAATCCTTTAACATCCTCTTGGTACCCCTTTCGTACAACTCAATTTTCGGGCCACATTTTGGCTATAATCAATTATGTAAGTGACTTCTCCTCAATATTAGAGTCACTCTGCACCTTATAAGAGTCACTTGCCATCATATATTGGTACAATTAACATGTTAACATCATGTACATGCAATTAGAAATCCTTTTACCACCTCTTAGTGCCATATTCATACAAGTCAATTTTGCTCCACATTTTGGTTCTAATTAACCATGTTAGTCACTTCTCACCATATTAGAGTCACTTTGCACCCTATAGAGTCACTTTCCACCATATATGCAAAAATTGACATGTTAACATCATATACATCCAATTTGACATCCTTTTACCACCTATTAATGCCACATTCATACAAGTTAATTTTGTTCAACATTTTGGCTCTAATCAACCATGTAAGTCACTGTTCACCACAATAGAGTACCTTTACACCCTATAAGAGTCACTTGCCCCATATATTGATACAATTAACATGTTAACATCACGTAAATGCAATTAGACATCCTTTAACCACCTCTTGGTACCCCTTTCCTATAAGTTAATTTTGGGCCACATTTTGGCTCTAATCAATCATGTAAGTGACTTCTCACCATATTAGACTCACTTTGCACCTTATAAGAGTCACTTCCATCATATATTGGTACAATTAACATGTTAACATCATGTACATGCAATAAGAAATCCTTTTACCACCTCTTAGTGCCATATTCATACAAGTCAATTTTGGTCCACATTTTGGTTCTAATTAACCATGTTAGTCACTTCTCACCATATTAGAGTCACTTTGCACCCTATAAGAGTCACTTTCCACCATATATGCAACAATTGACATGTTAACATCATATACATCCAATTTGACATCCTTTTACCACCTATTAATGCCACTTTCATACAAGTTAATTTTGTTCCACATTTTGGCTCTAATCAAGCATGTAAGTCATTGCTCACCATATTAGAGTACCTTTACACCCTATAAGAGTCACTTGCCCCATATATTGATACAATTAACATATTAACATCACGTAAATGCAATTAGACATCCTTTAACCACCTCTTGGTACCCTTTTCCTACAAGTCAATTTTGGGCCACATTTTGGCTCTAATCAATCATGTAAGTGACTTCTCACCATATTAGAGTCACTTTGCACCTTATAAGAGTCACTTGCCATCATATATTGGTACTATTAACATGTTAACATCATGTACATGCAATTAGAAATCCATTTACCACCTCTTAGTGTCATATTCATACAAGTCAATTTTGGTCCACATTTTGGTTCTAATTAACCATGTTAGTCACTTCTCACCATATTAGAGTCACTTTGCACCCTATAAGAGTCACTTTCCACCATATATGCAACAATTGACATGTTAACATCATATACATCCAATTTGACATCCTTTTACCACCTATTAATGCCACTTTCATACAAGTTAATTTTGTTCCACATTTTGGCTCTAATCAACCATGTAAGTCACTGTTCACCATATTAGAGTACCTTTACACCCTATAAGAGTCACTTGCCCCATATATTGATACAATTAACATGTTAACATCACGTAAATGCAATTAGACATCCTTTAACCACCTCTTGGTACCCCTTTCCTACAAGTTAATTTTAGGCCACATTTTGGCTCTAATCAATCATGTAAGTGACTTCTCACCATATTAGAGTCACTTTGCACCTTATAAGAGTCACTTCCATCATAAATTGGTACAATTAACATGTTAACATCATGTACATACAATTAGAAATCCATTTACCACCTCTTAGTGCCATATTCATACAAGTCAATTTTGGTCCACATTTTGGTTCTAATTAACCATGTTAGTCACTTCTCACCATATTAGAGTCACTTTGCACCCTATAAGAGTCACTTTCCACCATATATGCAACAATTGACATGTTAACATCATATTCATCCAATTTGACATCCTTTTACCACCTATTAATGCCACTTTCATACAAGTTAATTTTGTTCCACATTTTGGCTCTAATCAAGCATGTAAGTCATTGCTCACCATATTAGAGTACCTTTACACCCTATAAGAGTCACTTGCCCCATATATTGATACAATTAACATATTAACATCACGTAAATGCAATTAGACATCCTTTAACCACCTCTTGGTACCCTTTTCTTACAAGTAAATTTTGGGCCACATTTTGGCTCTAATCAATCATGTAAGTGACTTCTCACCATATTAGAGTCACTTTGCACCTTATAAGAGTCACTTGCCATCATATATTGGTACTATTAACATGTTAACATCATGTACATGCAATTAGAAATCCCTTTACCACCTCTTAGTGCCATATTCATACAAGTCAATTTTGGTCCACATTTTGGTTCTAATTAACCATGTTAGTCACTTCTCACCATATTAGAGTCACTTTGCACCCTATAAGAGTCACTTTCCACCATATATGCAACAATTGACATGTTAACATCATATTTATCCAATTTGACATCCTTTTACCACCTATTAATGCCACTTTCATACAAGTTAATTTTGTTCCACATTTTGGCTCTAATCAAACATATAAGTCACTGTTCACCATATTAGAGTACCTTTACACCCTATAAGAGTCACGTGCCCCATATATTGATACAATTAACATGTTAACATCACGTAAATGTAATTAGACATCCTTTAACCACCTCTTGGTACCCCTTTCCTACAAGTTAATTTTAGACCACATTTTGGCTCTAATCAATCATGTAAGTGACTTCTCACCATATTAGAGTCACTTTGCACCTTATAAGAGTCACTTCCATCATAAATTGGTACAATTAACATGTTAACATCATGTACATACAATTAGAAATCCATTTACCACCTCTTAGTGCCATATTCATACAAGTCAATTTTGGTCCACATTTTGGTTCTAATTAACCATGTTAGTCACTTCTCACCATATTAGAGTCACTTTGCACCCTATAAGAGTCACTTTCCACCATATATGCAACAATTGACATGTTAACATCATATTCATCCAATTTGACATCCTTTTACCACCTATTAATGCCACTTTCATACAAGTTAATTTTGTTCCACATTTTGGCTCTAATCAAGCATGTAAGTCATTGCTCACCATATTAGAGTACCTTTACACCCTATAAGAGTCACTTGCCCCATATATTGATACAATTAACATATTAACATCACGTAAATGCAATTAGACATCCTTTAACCACCTCTTGGTACCCCTTTCCTACAAGTAAATTTTGGGCCACATTTTGGCTCTAATCAATCATGTAAGTGACTTCTCACCATATTAGAGTCACTTTGCACCTTATAAGAGTCACTTGCCATCATATATTGGTACTATTAACATGTTAACATCATGTACATGCAATTAGAAATCCATTTACCACCTCTTAGTGCCATATTCATACAAGTCAATTTTGGTCCACATTTTGGTTCTAATTAACCATGTTAGTCACTTCTCACCATATTAGAGTCACTTTGCACCCTATAAGAGTCACTTTCCACCATATATGCAACAATTGACATGTTAACATCATATACATCCAATTTGACATCCTTTTACCACCTATTAATGCCACTTTTATACAAGTTAATTTTGTTCCACATTTTGGCTCTAATCAACCATATAAGTCACTGTTCACCATATTAGAGTACCTTTACACCCTATAAGAGTCACTTGCCCCATATATTGATACAATTACATGTTAACATCACGTAAATGCAATTAGACATCCTTTAACCACCTCTTGGTACCCCTTTCCTACAAGTTAATTTTAGGGCCACATTTTGGCTCTAATCAATCATGTAAGTGACTTCTCACCATATTAGAGTCACTTTGCACCTTATAAGAGTCACTTGCCATCATATATTGGTACAATTAACATGTTAACATCATGTACATGCAAGTTAGAAATCCTTTTACCACCTCTTAGTGCCATATTCATACAAGTCAATTTTGGTCCACATTTTGGTTCTAATTAACCATGTTAGTCACTTCTCACCATATTAGAGTCACTTTGCACCCTATAAGAGTCACTATCCACCATATATGCAACAATTGACATGTTAACATCATATTCATCCAATTTGACATCCTTTTACCACCTATTAATGCCACTTTCATACAAGTTAATTTTGTTCCACATTTTGGCTCTAATCAAGCATGTAAGTCATTGCTCACCATATTAGAGTACCTTTACACCCTATAAGAGTCACTTGCCCCATATATTGATACAATTAACATATTAACATCACGTAAATGCAATTAGACATCCTTTAACCACCTCTTGGTACCCCTTTCCCACAAGTCAATTTCGGGCCACATTTTGGCTCTAATGAATCATGTAAGTGACTTCTCACCATATTAGAGTCACTTTGCACCTTATAAGAGTCACTTGCCATCATATATTGGTACAATTAACATGTTAACATCATGTACATGCAATTAGAAATCTATTTACCACCTCTTAGTGCCATATTCATACAAGTCTATTTGTTCCACATTTTGGTTCTAATTAACCATGTTAGTCACTTCTCACCATATTAGAGTCACTTTGCACCCTATAAGAGTCACTTTCCACCATATATGCAACAATTGACATGTTAACATCATATACATCCAATTTGACATCCTTTTACCACCTATTAATGCCACTTTCATACAAGTTAATTTTGTTCCACATTTTGGCTCTAATCAAGCATGTAAGTCATTGTTCACCATATTAGAGTACCTTTACACCCTATAAGAGTCACTTGCCCCATATATTGATACAATTAACATATTAACATCACGTAAATGCAATTAGACATCCTTTAACCACCTCTTGGTACCCCTTTCCTACAAGTTAATTTTGGGCCACATTTTGGCTCTAATCAATCATGTAAGTGACTTCTCACCATATTAGAGTCACTTTGCACCCTTATAAGAGTCACTTGCCATCATATATTGGTACAATTAACATGTTAACATCATGTACATGCAATTAGAAAACCTTTTACCACCTCTTAGATACATACAAGTCAATTTTGGTCCACATTTTGGTTCTAATTAACCATGTTAGTCACTTATCACCATATTAGAGTCACTTTGCACCCTATAAGAGTCACTTTCCACCATATATGCAACAATTGACATGTTAACATCATATACATCCAATTTGACATCCTTTTACCACCTATTAATGCCACTTTCATACAAGTTAATTTTGTTCCACATTTTGGCTCTAATCAACCATGTAAGTCACTGTTCACCATATTAGAGTACCTTTACACCCTATAAGAGTCACTTGCCCCATATATTGATACAATTAACATGTTAACATCACGTAAATGCAATTAGACATCCTTTAACCAGCTCTTGGTACCCCTTTCCTACAAGTTAATTTTGGGCCACATTTTGGCTCTAATCAATCATGTAAGTGACTTCTCACCATATTAGAGTCACTTTGCACCTTATAAGAGTCACTCCCATCATATATTGGTACAATTAACATGTTAACATCATGTACATGCAATTAGAAATCCATTTACCACCTCTTAGTGCCATATTCATACAAGTCAATTTTGGTCCACATTTTGGTTCTATTAACCATGTTAGTCACTTCTCACCATATTAGAAGTCACTTTGCACCCTATAAGAGTCTACTTTCCACCATATATGCAACAATTGACATGTTACATCATATACATCCAATTTGACATCCTTTTACCACCTATTAATGCCACTTTCATACAAGTTAATTTTGTTCCACATTTTGGCTCTAATCAAGCATGTAAGTCATTGTTCACCATATTAGAGTACCTTTACACCTAGAAGAGTCACTTGCCCCATATATTGATACAATTAACATATTAACATCACGTAAATGCAATTAGACATCCTTTAACCACCTCTTGGTACCCCTTTCCTACAATGCAATTTTGGGCCACATTTTGGCTCTAATCAATCATGTAATGACTTCTCACATATTAGAGTCACTTTGCACCTTATAAGAGTCACTTGCCATCATATATTGGTACAATTAACATGTTAAATCATGTACATGCAATTAGAAATCCTTTTACCACCTCTTAGTGCCATATTCATACAAGTCAATTTTGGTCCACATTTTGGTTCTAATTAACCATGTTAGTCACTTCACCATATTAGAGTCACTTTGCACCCTATAAGAGTCACTTGCCACCATATTGATATAATTAACATGTTAACATCATGTACATGCAATTAGACATCCTTTAACCTCCTTTGGTACCCTTTCCTACAAGTCAATTTTGGGCCACATTTTGGCTCTAATCATTATGTAAGTGACTTCTCATATTAGAGTCACTTTGCACCTTATAAGAGTCACTTGCCATCATATTGGTACAATTAACATGTTAACATCATGTACATGCAATTAGAAATCCTTTTACCACCTCTTAGTGCCATATTCATCAAGTCAATTTTGGTCCACATTTTGGTTCTAATTAACCATGTTAGTCACTTCTCACCATATTAGAGTCACTTTGCACCCTATAAGAGTCACTTTCCACCATATATGCAAAATTGACATGTTAACATCATACATCCAATTTGACATCCTTTTACCACCTATTAATGCCACTTTCATACAAGTTAATTTTGTTCCACATTTTGGCTCTAATCAACCATGTAAGTCACTGTTCACCATATTAGAGTACCTTTACACCCTATAAGAGTCACTTGCCCCATATATTGATACAATTAACATGTTAACATCACGTAAATGCAATTAGACATCCTTTAACCACCTCTTGGTACCCCTTTCCTACAAGTTAATTTTGGGCCACATTTTGGCTCTAATCAATCATGTAAGTGACTTCTCACCATATTAGAGTCACTTTGCACCTTATAGAGTCACTTCCATCATATATTGGTACAATTAACATGTTAACATCATGTACATGCAATTAGAAATCCTTTTACCACCTCTTAGTGCCATATTCATACAAGTCAATTTTGGTCCACATTTTGGTTCTAATTAACCATGTTAGTCACTTCACCATATTAGAGTCACTTTGCACCCTATAAGAGTCACTTTCCACCATATATGCAACAATTGACATGTTAACATCATATACATCCAATTTGACATCCTTTTACCACCTATTAATGCCACTTTCATACAAGTTAATTTTGTTCCACATTTTGGCTCTAATCAACCATGTAAGTCACTGTTCACCATATTAGAGTACCTTTACACCCTATAAGAGTCACTTGCCCCATATATTGATACAATTAACATGTTAACATCACGTAAATGCAATTAGACATCCTTTAACCACCTCTTGGTACCCCTTTCCTACAAGTCAATTTTGGGCCACATTTTGGCTCTAATCAATCATGTAAGTGACTTCTCACCATATTAGAGTCACTTTGCACCTTATAAGAGTCACTTGCCATCATATATTGGTACAATTAACATGTTAACATCATGTACATGCAATTAGAAATCCTTTTACCACCTCTTAGTGCCATATTCATACAAGTCAATTTTGGTCCACATTTTGGTTCTAATTAACCATGTTAGTCACTTCACCATATTAGAGTCACTTTGCACCCTATAAGAGTCACTTTCCACCATATATGCAACAATTGACATGTTAACATATACATCCAATTTGACATCCTTTTACCACCTATTAATGCCACTTTCATACAAGTTAATTTTGTTCCACATTTTGGCTCTAATCAACCATGTAAGTCACTTTTCATCATATTAGAGTACCTTTACACCCTATAAGAGTTACTTGCCCCATATATTGATACAATTAACATGTTAACATCACGTAAATGCAATTAGACATCCTTTAACCACCTCTTGGTACCCCTTTCCTACAAGTCAATTTTGGGCCACATTTTGGCTCTCATCAATCATGTAAGTGACTTCTCACCATATTAGAGTCACTTTGCACCTTATAAGAGTCACTTGCCATCATATATTGGTACAATTAACATGTTAACATCATGTACATGCAATTAGAAATCCTTTTACCACCTCTTAGTGCCATATTCATACAAGTCAATTTTGGTCCACATTTTGGTTCTAATTAACCATGTTAGTCACTTCTCACCATATTAGAGTCACTTTGCACCCTATAAGAGTCACTTTCCACCATATATGCAACAATTGACATGTTAACATCATATACATCCAATTTGACATCCTTTTACCACCTATTAATGCCACTTTCATACAAGTTAATTTTGTTCCACATTTTGGCTCTAATCAAGCATGTAAGTCATGTTCACCATATTAGAGTACCTTTACACCCTATAAGAGTCACTTGCCCCATATATTGATACAATTAACATATTAACATCACGTAAATGCAATTAGACATCCTTTAACCACCTCTTGGTACCCCTTTCCTACAAGTCAATTTTGGGCCACATTTTGGCTCTAATCAATCATGTAAGTGACTTCTCACCATATTAGAGTCACTTTGCACCTTATAAGAGTCACTTGCCATCATATATTGGTACAATTAACATGTTAACATCATGTACATGCAATTAGAAATCCTTTTACCACCTCTTAGTATATACAAGTCAATTTTGGTCCACATTTTGGTTCTAATTAACCATGTTAGTCACTTCACCATATTAGAGTCACTTTGCACCCTATAAGAGTCACTTTCCACCATATATGCAACAATTGACATGTTAACATCATATACATCCAATTTGACATCCTTTTACCACCTATTAATGCCACTTTCATACAAGTTAATTTTGTTCCACATTTTGGCTCTAATCAACCATGTAAGTCATGTTCACCATATTAGAGTACCTTTACACCCTATAAGAGTCACTTGCCCCATATATTGATACAATTAACATGTTAACATCACGTAAATGCAATTAGACATCCTTTAACCACCTCTTGGTACCCCTTTCCTACAAGTCAATTTTGGGCCACATTTTGGCTCTAATCAATCATGTAAGTGACTTCTCACCATATTAGAGTCACTTTGCACCTTATAAGAGTCACTTGCCATCATATATTGGTACAATTAACATGTTAACATCATGTACATGCAATTAGAAATCCTTTTACCACCTCTTAGTGCAATATTATATAAAGTCAATTTTGGTCCACATTTTGGTTCTAATTAACCATGTTAGTCCTTCTCACCATATTAGAGTCACTTTGCACCCTATAAGAGTCACTTTCCACCATATATGCAGCAATTGACATGTTAACATCATATACATCCAATTTGACATCCTTTACCACCTATTAATGCCACTTTCATACAAGTTAATTTTTGTTCCAGCATTTTGGCTCTAATCAAGCATGTAAGTCATTGTTCACCATATTAGAGTACCTTTACACCCTATAAGAGTCACTTGCCCATATATTGATACAATTAACATATTAACATCACGTAAATGCAATTAGACATCCTTTAACCACCTCTTGGTACCCCTTTCCTACAAGTCAATTTTGGGCCACATTTTGGCTCTAATCAATCATGTAAGTGACTTCTCACCATATTAGAGTCACTTTGCACCTTATAAGAGTCACTTGCCCCATATATTGGTACAATTAACATGTTAACATCATGTACATGCAATTAGAAATCCTTTTACCACCTCTTAGTGCCATATTCATACAAGTCAATTTTGGTCCACATTTTGGTTCTAATTAACCATGTTAGTCACTTCTCACCATATTAGAGTCACTTTGCACCCTATAAGAGTCACTTTCCACCATATATGCAACAATTGACATGTTAACATCATATACATCCAATTTGACATCCTTTTACCACCTATTAATGCCACTTTCATACAAGTTAATTTTGTTCCACATTTTGGCTCTAATCAACCATGTAAGTCACTGTTCACCATATTAGAGTACCTTTACACCCTATAAGAGTCACTTGCCCCATATATTGATACAATTAACATATTAACATCACGTAAATGCAATTAGACATCCTTTAACCACCTCTTGGTACCCCTTTCCTACAAGTCAATTTTGGGCCACATTTTGGCTCTAATCAATCATGTAAGTGACTTCTCACCATATTAGAGTCACTTTGCACCTTATAAGAGTCACTTGCCATCATATATTGGTACAATTAACATGTTAACATCATGTACATGCAATTAGAAATCCTTTTACCACCTCTTAGTGCCATATTCATACAAGTCAATTTTGGTCCACATTTTGGTTCTAATTAACCATGTTAGTACTTCTCACCATATTAGAGTCACTTTGCACCCTATAAGAGTCACTTTCCACCATATATGCAACAATTGACATGTTAACATCATATACATCCAATTTGACATCCTTTTACCACCTATTAATGCCACTTTCATACAAGTTAATTTTGTTCCACATTTTGGCTCTAATCAACCATGTAAGTCACTTTCACCATATTAGAGTACCTTTACACCCTATAAGAGTCACTTGCCCCATATATTGATACAATTAACATGTTAACATCACGTAAATGCAATTAGACATCCTTTAACCACCTCTTGGTACCCCTTTCCTACAAGTCAATTTTGGGCCACATTTTGGCTCTAATCAATCATGTAAGTGACTTCTCACCATATTAGAGTCACTTTGCACCTTATAAGAGTCACTTGCCATCATATATTGGTACAATTAACATGTTAACATCATGTACATGCAATTAGAAATCCTTTTACCACCTCTTAGTGCCATATTCATACAAGTCAATTTTGGTCCACATTTTGGTTCTAATTAACCATGTTAGTCACTTCTCACCATATTAGAGTCACTTTGCACCCTATAAGAGTCACTTTCCACCATATATGCAACAATTGACATGTTAACATCATATACATCCAATTTGACATCCTTTTACCACCTATTAATGCCACTTTCATACAAGTTAATTTTGTTCCACATTTTGGCTCTAATCAAGCATGTAAGTCATGTTCACCATATTAGAGTACCTTTACACCCTATAAGAGTCACTTGCCCCATATATTGATACAATTAACATATTAACATCACGTAAATGCAATTAGACATCCTTTAACCACCTCTTGGTACCCCTTTCCTACAAGTCAATTTTGGGCCACATTTTGGCTCTAATCAATCATGTAAGTGACTTCTCACCATATTAGAGTCACTTTGCACCTTATAAGAGTCACTTGCCATCATATATTGGTACAATTAACATGTTAACATCATGTACATGCAATTAGAAATCCTTTTACCACCTCTTAGTGCCATATTCATACAAGTCAATTTTGGTCCACATTTTGGTTCTAATTAACCATGTTAGTCACTTCTCACCATATTAGAGTCACTTTGCACCCTATAAGAGTCACTTTCCACCATATATGCAACAATTGACATGTTAACATCATATACATCCAATTTGACATCCTTTTACCACCTATTAATGCCACTTTCATACAAGTTAATTTTGTTCCACATTTTGGCTCTAATCAACCATGTAAGTCACTGTTCACCATATTAGAGTACCTTTACACCCTATAAGAGTCACTTGCCCCATATATTGATACAATTAACATGTTAACATCACGTAAATGCAATTAGACATCCTTTAACCACCTCTTGGTACCCCTTTCCTACAAGTCAATTTTGGGCCACATTTTGGCTCTAATCAATCATGTAAGTGACTTCTCACCATATTAGAGTCACTTTGCACCTTATAAGAGTCACTTGCCATCATATATTGGTACAATTAACATGTTAACATCATGTACATGCAATTAGAAATCCTTTTACCACCTCTTAGTGCCATATTCATACAAGTCAATTTTGGTCCACATTTTGGTTCTAATTAACCATGTTAGTCACTTCTCACCATATTAGAGTCACTTTGCACCCTATAAGAGTCACTTTCCACCATATATGCAACAATTGACATGTTAACATCATATACATCCAATTTGACATCCTTTTACCACCTATTAATGCCACTTTCATACAAGTTAATTTTGTTCCACATTTTGGCTCTAATCAACCATGTAAGTCACTTTCACCATATTAGAGTACCTTTACACCCTATAAGAGTCACTTGCCCCATATATTGATACAATTAACATGTTAACATCACGTAAATGCAATTAGACATCCTTTAACCACCTCTTGGTACCCCTTTCCTACAAGTCAATTTTGGGCCACATTTTGGCTCTAATCAATCATGTAAGTGACTTCTCACCATATTAGAGTCACTTTGCACCTTATAAGAGTCACTTCCATCATATATTGGTACAATTAACATGTTAACATCATGTACATGCAATTAGAAATCCTTTTACCACCTCTTAGTGCCATATTCATACAAGTCAATTTTGGTCCACATTTTGGTTCTAATTAACCATGTTAGTCACTTCTCACCATATTAGAGTCACTTTGCACCCTATAAGAGTCACTTTCCACCATATATGCAACAATTGACATGTTAACATACATCATACATCCAATTTGACATCCTTTTACCACCTATTAATGCCACTTTCATACAAGTTAATTTTGTTCCACATTTTGGCTCTAATCAACATGTAAGTCTTGTTCACCATATTAGAGTACCTTTACACCCTATAAGAGTCACTTGCCCCATATATTGATACAATTAACATGTTAACATCACGTAAATGCAATTAGACATCCTTTAACCACCTCTTGGTACCCCTTTCCTACAAGTCAATTTTGGGCCACATTTTGGCTCTAATCAATCATGTAAGTGACTTCTCACCATATTAGAGTCACTTTGCACCTTATAAGAGTCACTTGCCATCATATATTGGTACAATTAACATGTTAACATCATGTACATGCAATTAGAAATCCTTTTACCACCTCTTAGTGCCATATTCATACAAGTCAATTTTGGTCCACATTTTGGTTCTAATTAACCATGTTAGTCACTTTCACCATATTAGAGTCACTTTGCACCCTATAAGAGTCACTTGCCACCATATTGATACAATTACATGTTAACATCATACATGCAATTAGACATCCTTTAACCTCTTGGTACCCTTTCTACAAGTTTTTGGGCCACATTTTGGCTCTAATCAATATGTAAGTGACTTCCCATATTAGAGTCACCTTTGCACCTTATAAGAGTCACTTGCCATCTATATTGGTACAATTAACATGTTAACATCATGTACATGCAATTAGAATCCTTTTACCACCTCTTAGTGCCATATTCACAAGTCAATTTTGGTCCACATTTTGGTTCTAATTAACCATGTAGTCACTTCTCACCATATTAGAGTCACTTTGCACCTATAAGAGTCACTTTCCACATATATGCAAATTGACATGTTAACATCATATACATCCAATTTGACATCCTTTTACCACCTATTAATGCCACTTTCATACAAGTTAATTTTGTTCCACATTTTGGCTCTAATCAACCATGTAAGTCACTGTTCACCATATTAGAGTACCTTTACACCCTATAAGAGTCACTTGCCCCATATATGATACAATTACATGTTAACATCACGTAAATGCAATTAGACATCCTTTAACCACCTCTTGGTACCCCTTTCCTACAAGTTAATTTTGGGCCACATTTTGGCTCTAATCAATCATGTAAGTGACTTCTCACCATATTAGAGTCACTTTGCACCTTATAAGAGTCACTTGCCATCATATATTGGTACAATTAACATGTTAACATCATGTACATGCAATTAGAAATCCTTTTACCACCTCTTAGTGCCATATTCATACAAGTCAATTTTGGTCCACATTTTGGTTCTAATTAACCATGTTAGTCACTTCTCACCATATTAGAGTCACTTTGCACCCTATAAGAGTCACTTTCCACCATATATGCAACAATTGACATGTTAACATCAATACATCCAATTTGACATCCTTTTACCACCTATTAATGCCACTTTCATACAAGTTAATTTTGTTCCACATTTTGGCTAATCAACGTAAGTCACTGTTCACCATATTAGAGTACCTTTACACCCTATAAGAGTCACTTGCCCCATATATTGATACAATTAACATAACATCACGTAAATGCAATTAGACATCCTTTAACCACCTCTTGGTACCCCTTTCCTACAAGTCAATTTTGGGCCACATTTTGGCTCTAATCAATCAAGTGACTTCTCACCATATTAGAGTCACTTTGCACCTTATAAGAGTCACTTGCCATCATATATTGGTACAATTAACATGTTAACATCATGTACATGCAATTAGAAATCCTTTACCACCTCTTAGTGCCATATTCATACAAGTCAATTTTGGTCCACATTTTGGTTCTAATTAACCATGTTAGTCACTTCTCACCATATTAGAGTCACTTTGCACCCTATAAGAGTCACTTTCCACATATATGCAACAATTGACATGTTAACATCATATACATCCAATTTGACATCCTTTTACCACCTATTAATGCCACTTTCATACAAGTTAATTTTGTTCCCATTTTGGCTCTAATCAAGCATGTAAGTCATGTTCACCATATTAGAGTACCTTTACACCCTATAAGAGTCACTTGCCCCATATATTGATACAATTACATATTAACATCACGTAAATGCAATTAGACATCCTTTAACCACCTCTTGGTACCCCTTTCCTACAAGTCAATTTTGGGCCACATTTTGGCTCTAATCAATCATGTAAGTGACTTCTCACCATATTAGAGTCACTTTGCACCTTATAAGAGTCACTTGCCATCATATATTGGTACAATTAACATGTTAACATCATGTACATGCAATTAGAAATCCTTTTACCACCTCTTAGTGCCATATTCATACAAGTCAATTTGGTCCACATTTTGGTTCTAATTAACCATGTTAGTCACTTCACCATATTAGAGTCACTTTGCACCCTATAAGAGTCACTTTCCACCATATATGCAACAATTGACATGTTAACATCATATACATCCAATTTGACATCCTTTTACCACCTATTAATGCCACTTTCATACAAGTTAATTTTGTTCCACATTTTGGCTCTAATCAACATGTAAGTCACTTCACCATATTAGAGTACCTTTACACCCTATAAGAGTCACTTGCCCCATATATTGATACAATTAACATGTCATCACGTAAATGCAATTAGACATCCTTTAACCACCTCTTGGTACCCCTTTCCTACAAGTTTTTGGGCCACATTTTGGCTCTAATCAATCATGTAAGTGACTTCTCACCATATTAGAGTCACTTTGCACCTTATAAGAGTCACTTGCCATCATATATTGGTACAATTAACATGTTAACATCATGTACATGCAATTAGAAATCCTTTTACCACCTCTTAGTGCCATATTCATACAAGTCAATTTTGGTCCACATTTTGGTTCTAATTAACCATGTTAGTCACTTCTCACCATATTAGAGTCACTTTGCACCCTATAAGAGTCACTTTCCACCATATATGCAACAATTGACATGTTAACATCATATACATCCAATTTGACATCCTTTTACCACCTATTAATGCCACTTTCATACAAGTTAATTTTGTTCCACATTTTGGCTCTAATCAAGCATGTAAGTCATTGTTCACCATATTAGAGTACCTTTACACCCTATAAGAGTCACTTGCCCCATATATTGATACAATTAACATATTAACATCACGTAAATGCAATTAGACATCCTTTAACCACCTCTTGGTACCCCTTTCCTACAAGTCAATTTTGGGCCACATTTTGGCTCTAATCAATCATGTAAGTGACTTCTCACCATATTAGAGTCACTTTGCACCTTATAAGAGTCACTTGCCATCATATATTGGTACAATTAACATGTTAACATCATGTACATGCAATTAGAAATCCTTTTACCACCTCTTAGTGCCATATTCATACAAGTCAATTTTGGTCCACATTTTGGTTCTAATTAACCATGTTAGTCACTTATCACCATATTAGAGTCACTTTGCACCCTATAAGAGTCACTTTCCACCATATATGCAACAATTGACATGTTAACATCAGATACATCCAATTTGACATCCTTTTACCACCTATTAATGCCACTTTCATACAAGTTAATTTTGTTCCACATTTTGGCTCTAATCATGTAAGTCACTGTTCACCATATTAGAGTACCTTTACACCCTATAAGAGTCACTTGCCCATATATTGATACAATTAACATGTTAACATCACGTAAATGCAATTAGACATCCTTTAACCACCTCTTGGTACCCCTTTCCTACAAGTCAATTTTGGGCCACATTTTGGCTCTAATCAATCATGTAAGTGACTTCTCACCATATTAGAGTCATTTTGCACCTTATAAGAGTCACTTGCCATCATATATTGGTACAATTAACATGTTAACATCATGTACATGCAATTAGAAATCCTTTTATCACCTCTTAGTGCCATATTCATACAAGTCAATTTTGGTCCACATTTTGGTTCTAATTAACCATGTTAGTCACTCTCACCATATTAGAGTCACTTTGCACCCTATAAGAGTCACTTTCCCCATATATGCAACAATTGACATGTTAACTCATATACATCCAATTTGACATCCTTTTACCACCTATTAATGCCACTTTCATACAAGTTAATTTTGTTCCACATTTTGGCTCTAATCAAGCATGTAATCATTGTTCACCATATTAGAGTACCTTTACACCCTATAAGAGTCACTTGCCCCATATATTGATACAATTAACATATTAACATCACGTAAATGCAATTAGACATCCTTTAACCACCTCTTGGTACCCCTTTCCTACAAGTCAATTTTGGGCCACATTTTGGCTCTAATCAATCATGTAAGTGACTTCTCACCATATTAGAGTCACTTTGCACCTTATAAGAGTCACTTGCCATCATATATTGGTACAATTAACATGTTAACATCATGTACATGCAATTAGAAATCCTTTTA
>NW_027417642.1:0-29876 GCF_009905375.1 Apium graveolens | reverse complement strand
GTGGGAAGTGACTCTTATAAGGGCAAAGTGCTTAATATGGTGAGAAGTGATTAACATGGTTATTAGAACAAAATATGGACCAAAATTGACTTGTATGAATATGGCACTAAGAGGTGCGGTGGTAAAAGGATTTCTACTTGCAGTACATGATGTTAACATGTTAATTGTACCAATATATGGTGTCAAGGACTCTTATAAGGTGCAAAGTGACTCTAATATGGTGAGCAAGTCACTTACATAATTGATTAGGAGCCAAAATGTGGCCAAAATTGACTTGTACGAAAGGGGTACCAAGAGTGTTTAAAGAATGTCTAATTGCATGTACTGATGTTAACATTTTATTATATAAATATTTGGTGGCAAGTAACTCTTATAGGGTGCAAAGTGACTATAATATGGTGAAAAGTGACTAACATGGTTAATTAGAACCAAAATGTGGACCAAATTGACTTGTATGAATGGCACTAAGAGGTGGTAAAAGGATTTCTAATTGCATGTACATGATTTTAACATGTTAATTGTCAATATATGGTGGCAAGTGACTTTTATAATGTGCAAAGTGACTATAATATGGTGAGAAGTCACTTACATAATTGATTAGAGCCAAAATGTGGCCCAAATTGACTTGTACGAAAGGGTACCAAGAGGTGGTTAAAGAATGTCTACTTGCATGTACATGATGTTAACATGTTAATTATATAAATATTTGGTGGAAAGTGACTCTTATAGGGTGCAAAGTGACTCTAATATGGTGAGAAGTGACTAACATGGTTAATAGAACCAAAATGAGGACCAAAATTGACTTGTATAAATATGGCACTAAGAGGTGGTAAAAGGATTTCTAATTGCATGTACATGATGTTAACATGTTAATTGTACCAATATATGATGGCAAGTGACTCTTATAAGGTGCAAAGTGACTCTAATATGGTGAGAAGTCACTACATGATTGATTAGAGCCAAAATGTGACCCAAAATTGACTTGTAGGAAAGGGGTACCAAAGGGTGGTTCAAGGATGTCTAATTGCATTTACGTGATGTTAATATGTTAATTGTATCAATATATGGGCAGTGACTCTTATAGGGTGTAAAGGTACTCTAATATGGTGAACAGTGACTTACATGGTTGATTAGAGCCAAAATGTGGAACAAAATTAACTTGCATGAAAGTGGCATTAATAGGTGGTGAAAGGATGTCAAATTGGATGTATATGATGTTAACATGTTCAATTGTTGCATATATGGTGGAAAGTGACTCTTAAGGGTGCAAAGTGACTCTAATATTGTGAGAAGTGACTAACATGGTTAATTAGAACCAAAATGTGGACCAAAATTGACTTGTATGAATATGGGACTAAGAGGTGGTAAAGGATTTCTAATTGCATGTACATGATGTTAATGTTAATTGTATCAATATATGGGGCAAGTGACTCTTATCGGGTGTAAAGGTACTCTAATATGGTAAAGTGACTTACATGGTTGATTAGAGCCAAAATGCGGAACAAAATTAACTTGTATGAAAGTGGCATTAATAGGTGGTAAAAGGATGTCAAATTGGATGTATATGATGTTAACATGTCAATTGTTGCATATATGGTGGCAAGTGACTCTTATAGGGTGCAAAGTGACTCTAATATGGTGAGAAGTGACTAACATGGTTAATTAGAACCAAAATGTGGACCAAAATTGACTTGTATGAATATGGCACTAAGAGGTGG
The DNA here is from genome assembly GCF_009905375.1 of Apium graveolens. Taxonomy (NCBI): domain Eukaryota; kingdom Viridiplantae; phylum Streptophyta; class Magnoliopsida; order Apiales; family Apiaceae; genus Apium; species Apium graveolens. Next base: position 28,158 of record NW_027417642.1, on the reverse strand, counting down.
TAAAAGGATTTCTAATTGCATGTACATGATGTTAACATGTTAATTGTACCAATATATGATGGCAAGTGACTCTTATAAGGTGCAAAGTGACTCTAATATGGTGAGAAGTCACTTACATGATTGATTAGAGCCAAAATGTGGCCCAAAATTGACTTGTAGGAAAGGGGTACCAAGAGGTGGTTAAAGGATGTCTAATTGCATTTACGTGATGTTAATATGTTAATTGTATCAATATATGGGGCAAGTGACTCTATAGGGTGTAAAGGTACTCTAATATGGTGAACAGTGACTTACATGGTTGATTAGAGCCAAAATGTGGAACAAAATTAACTTGTATGAAAGTGGCATTAATAGGTGGTAAAAGGATGTCAAATGGATGTATATGATGTTAACATGTCAATTGTTGCATATATGGTGGAAAGTGACTCTTATAGGGTGCAAAGTGACTCTAATATGGTGAGAAGTGACTAACATGGTTAATTAGAACCAAAATGTGGACCAAAATTGACTTGTATGAATATGGCACTAAGAGGTGGTAAAAGGATTTCTAATTGCATGTACATGATGTTAACATGTTAATTGTACCAATATATGTGGTCAAGTGACTCTTATAAGATGCAAAGTGACTCTAATATGGTGAGAAGTCACTTACATAATTGATTAGAGCCAAAATGTGGCCCAAAATTGACTTGTACGAAAGGGGTACCAAGAGGTGGTTAAAGATGTCTAATTGCATGTACATGATGTTAACATGTTAATTATATAAATTTGGTGGCAAGTGACTCTTATAGGGTGCAAAGTGACTATAATATGGTGAAAAGTGACTAACATGGTTAATTAGAACCAAAATGTGGACCAAAATTGACTTGTATGAATATGGCACTAAGAGGTGGTAAAAGGATTTCTAATTGCATGTACATGATGTTAACATGTTAATTGTACCAATATATTGTGGCAAGTGACTCTTATAAGGTGCAAAGTGACTCTAATATGGTGAGAAGTCACTTACATAATTGATTAGAGCCAAAATGTGGCCCAAAATTGACTTGTACGAAAGGGGTACCAAGAGGTGGTTAAAGATGTCTAATTGCATGTACATGATGTTAACATTTAATTTATATATTTGGTGGAAAGTGACTCTTATAGGGTGCAAAGTGACTCTAATATGGTGACAAGTGACTAACATGGTTAATTAGAACCAAAATGTGGACCAAAATTGACTTGTATGAATATGGCACTAAGAGGTGGTAAAAGGATTTCTAATTGCATGTACATGATGTTAACATGTTAATTGTACCAATATATGGTGGCAAGTGACTCTTATAAGGTGCAAAGTGACTCTAATATGGTGAGAAGTCACTTACATAATTGATTAGAGCCAAAATGTGGCCCAAAATTGACTTGTACGAAAGGGGTACCAAGAGGTGGTAAAGATGTCTAATTGCATGTACATGATGTTAACATGTTAATTATATAAATATTTGGTGGCAAGTAACTCTTATAGGGTGCAAAGTGACTATAATATGGTGAAAAGTGACTAACATGGTTAATTAGAACCAAAATGTGGACCAAAATTGATTGTATGAATATGGCACTAAGAGGTGGTAAAAGGATTTCTAATTGCATGTACATGATGTAACATGTTAATTGTACCAATATATGATGGCAAGTGACTCTTATAAGGTGCAAAGTGACTCTAATATGGTGAGAAGTCACTTACATGATTGATTAGAGCCAAAATGTGGCCCAAAATTGACTTGTAGGAAAGGGGTACCAAGAGGTGGTTAAAGGATGTCTAATTGCATTTACGTGATGTTACATGTTAATTGTATCAATATATGGGGCAAGTGACTCTTATAGGGTGTAAAGGTACTCTAATATGGTGAACGTGACTTACATGGTTGATTAGAGCCAAAATGTGGAACAAAATTAACTTGTATGAAAGTGGCATTAATAGGTGGTAAAAGGATGTCAAATTGGATGTATATGATGTTAACATGTCAATTGTGCATATATGGTGGAAAGTGACTCTTATAAGGTGCAAAGTGACTCTAATATGGTGAGAAGTGACTAACATGGTTAATTAGAACCAAAATGTGGACCAAAATTGACTTGTATGAATATGGCACTAAGAGGTGGTAAAAGGATTTCTAATTGCATGTACATGATGTTAACATGTTAATTGTACCAATATATGTGCAAGTGACTCTTATAAGGTGCAAAGTGACTCTAATATGGTGAGAAGTCACTAATGATTAGAGCCAAAATGTGGCCCAAAATTGACTTGTACGAAAGGGGTACCAAGAGGTGGTTAAAGGATGTCTAATTGCATGTACATGATGTTAACATTTATTATATAAATATTTGGTGGCAAGTAACTCTTATAGGGTGCAAAGTGACTTAATATGGTGAAAAGTGACTAACATGGTTAATTAGAACCAAAATGTGGACCAAAATTGACTTGTATGAATATGGCACTAAGAGGTGGTAAAAGGATTTCTAATTGCATGTACATGATGTTAACATGTTAATTGTACCAATATATGTGGCAAGTGACTTTATAAGGTGCAAAGTGACTCTAATATGGTGAGAAGTCACTTACAATTGATTAGAGCCAAAATGTGGCCCAAAATTGACTTGTACGAAAGGGGTACCAAGAGGTGGTTAAAGGATGTCTCTTGCATGTACATGATGTTAACATGTTAATTATATCAATATTTGGTGGCAAGTGACTCTTATAGGGTGCAAAGTGACTCTAATATGGTGAAAGTGACTAACATGGTTAATTAGAACCAAAATGTGGACCAAAATTGACTTGTAATATGGCACTAAGAGGTGGTAAAAGGATTTCTAATTGCATGTACATGATGTTAACATGTTAATTGTACCAATATATGATGGCAAGTGACTCTTATAAGGTGCAAAGTGACTCTAATATGGTGAGAAGTCACTTACATGATTGATTAGAGCCAAAATGTGGCCCAAAATTGACTTGTAGGAAAGGGGTACCAAGAGGTGGTTAAAGGATGTCTAATTGCATTTACGTGATGTTAACATGTTAATTGTATCAATATAGGGGCAAGTGACTCTTATAGGGTGTAAAGGTACTCTAATATGGTGAACAGTGACTTACATGGTTGATTAGAGCCAAAATGTGGAACAAAATTAACTTGTATGAAAGTGGCTAATAGGTGTAAAAGGATGTCAAATTGGATGTATATGATGTTAACATGTCAATTGTTGCATATATGGTGGAAAGTGACTCTTATAGGGTGCAAAGTGACTCTAATATTGTGAGAAGTGACTAACATGGTTAATTAGAACCAAAATGTGGACCAAAATTGACTTGTATGAATATGGGACTAAGAGGTGGTAAAAGGATTTCTAATTGCATGTACATGATGTTAATATGTAATTGTATCAATATATGGGGCAAGTGACTCTTATTCGGGTGTAAAGGTACTCTAATATGGTAAATAGTGGACTTACATGGTTGATTAGAGCCAAAATGCGGAACAAAATTAACTTGTATGAAAGTGGCATTAATAGGTGGTAAAAGGATGTCAAATTGGATGTATATGATGTTAACATGTCAATTGTTGCATATATGGTGGCAAGTGACTCTTATAGGGTGCAAAGTAACTCTAATATGGTGAGAAGTGACTAACATGTTTAATTAGAACCAAATGTGGACCAAAATTAACTTGTATGAATATGGCACTAAGAGGTGGTAAAAGGATTTCTAATTGCATGTACATGATGTTAACATGTTAAGTGTACCAATATATGATGGCAAGTGACTCTTATAAGGTGCAAAGTGACTCTAATATGGTGAGAAGTCACTTACATGATTGATTAGAGCCAAAATGTGGCCCAAAATTGACTTGTAGGAAAGGGGTACCAAGAGGTGTTTAAAGGATGTTCATTGCATTTACGTGATGTTAATATGTTAATTGTATCAATATATGGGGCAAGTGACTCCTATAGGGTGTAAAGGTACTCTAATATGGTGAACAGTGACTTACATGGTTGATTAGAGCCAAAATGTGGAACAAAATTAACTTGTACGAAAGTGGCATTAATAGGTGGTAAAAGGATGTCAAATTGGATGTATATGATGTTAACATGTCAATTGTTGCATATATGGTGGAAAGTGACTCTTATAGGGTGCAAAGTGACTCTAATATGGTGAGAAGTGACTAACATGGTTAATTAGAACCAAAATGTGGCCCAAAATTGACTTGTATGAATATGGCACTAAGAGGTGGTAACAAGGATTTCTAATTGCATGTACATGATGTTAACATGTTAATTGTACCAATATATGGTGTCAAGTGACTCTTATAAGATGCAAAGTGACTCTAATATGGTGAGAAGTCACTTACATAATTGATTAGAGCCAAAATGTGGCCCAAATTGACTTGTACGAAAGGGGTACCAAGAGGTGGTTAAAGAATGTCTAATTGCATGTACATGATGTTAACATGTTAATTATATAAATATTTGGTGGCAAGTAACTCTTATAGGGTGCAAAGTGACTATAATATGGTGAAAAGTGACTAACATGGTTAATTAGAACCAAAATGTGGACCAAAATTGACTTGTATGAATATGGCACTAAGAGGTGGTAAAAGGATTTCTAATTGCATGTACATGATGTTAACATGTTAATTGTACCAATATATTGTGGCAAGTGACTCTTATAATGTGCAAAGTGACTCTAATATGGTGAGAAGTCACTTACATAATTGATTAGAGCCAAAATGTGGCCCAAAATTGACTTGTACGAAAGGGGTACCAAGAGGTGGTTAAAGAATGTCTAATTGCAGTACATGATGTTAACATTTTAATTATATAATATTTGGTGGAAAGTGACTCTTATAGGGTGCAAAGGTGACTCTAATATGGTGACAAGTGACTAACATGGTTAATTAGAACCAAATGTGGACCAAAATTGACTTGTATGAATATGGCACTAAGAGGTGGTAAAAGGATTTCTAATTACATGTACATGATGTTAACATGTTAATTGTACCAATATATGGTGGCAAGTGACTCTTATAAGGTACAAAGTGACTCTAATATGGTGAGAAGTCACTTACATAATTGATTAGAGCCAAAATGTGGCCCAAAATTGACTTGTACGAAAGGGGTACCAAGAGGTGGTTAAAGAATGTCTAATTGCATGTACATGATGTTAACATGTTAATTATATAAATATTTGGTGGCAAGTAACTCTTATAGGGTGCAAAGTGACTATAATACGGTGAAAAGTGACTAACATGGTTAATTAGAACCAAAATGTGGACCAAAATTGAATTGTATGAATATGGCACTAAGAGGTGGTAAAAAGATTTCTAATTGCATGTACATGATGTCAACATGTTAATTGTACCAATATATGATGGCAAGTGACTCTTATAAGGTGCAAAGTGACTCTAATATGGTGAGAAGTCACTTACATGATTGATTAGAGCCAAAATGTGGCCCAAAATTGACTTGTAGGAAAGGGGTATCAAGAGGTGGTTAAAGGATGTCTAATTGCATTTACGTGATGTTACCATGTTAATTGTATCAATATATGGGGCAAGTGACTCTATAGGGTGTAAAGGTACTCTAATATGGTGAACGGTGACTTACATGGTTGATTAGAGCCAAAATGTGGAACAAATTAACTTGTATGAAAGTGGCATTAATAGGTGGTAAAAAGATGTCAAATTGGATGTATATGATGTTAACATGTCAATTGTTGCATATATGGTGGAAAGTGACTCTTATAAGGTGCAAAGTGACTCTAATATGGTGAGAAGTGATTAACATGGTTAATTAGAACCAAAATATGGACCAAAATTGACTTGTATGAATATGGCACTAAGAGGTGGTAAAAGGATTTCTAATTGCATGTACATGATGTTAACATGTTAATTGTACCAATATATGGTGTCAAGTGACTCTTATAAGGTGCAAAGTGACTCTAATATGGTGAGAAGTCACTTACATAATTGATTAGAGCCAAAATGTGGCCCAAAATTGACTTGTACGAAAGGGGTACCAAGAGGTGGTTAAAGAATGTCTAATTGCATGTACATGATGTTAACATTTTATTATATAATATTTGGTGGCAAGTAACTCTTATAGGGTGCAAAGTGACTATAATATGGTGAAAAGTGACTAACATGGTTAATTAGAACCAAAATGTGGACCAAAATTGACTTGTATGAATATGGCACTAAGAGGTGGTAAAAGGATTTCTAATTGCATGTACATGATTTTAACATGTTAATTGTACCAATATATGGTGGCAAGTGACTTTTATAATGTGCAAAGTGACTCTAATATGGTGAGAAGTCACTTACATAATTGATTAGAGCCAAAATGTGGCCCAAAATTGACTTGTACGAAAGGGGTACCAAGAGGTGGTTAAAGAATGTCTACTTGCATGTACATGATGTTAACATGTTAATTATATAAATATTTGGTGGAAAGTGACTCTTATAGGGTGCAAAGTGACTCTATATGGTGAGAAGTGACTAACATGGTTAATTAGAACCAAAATGAGGACCAAAATTGACTTGTATAAATATGGCACTAAGAGGTGGTAAAAGGATTTCTAATTGCATGTACATGATGTTAACATGTTAATTGTACCAATATTGATGGCAAGTGACTCTTATAAGGTGCAAAGTGACTCTAATATGGTGAGAAGTCACTTACATGATTGATTAGAGCCAAAATGTGACCCAAAATTGACTTGTAGGAAAGGGGTACCAAGAGGTGGTTCAAGGATGTCTAATTGCATTTACGTGATGTTAATATGTTAATTGTATCAATATATGGGGCAAGTGACTCTTATAGGGTGTAAAGGTACTCTAATATGGTGAACAGTGACTTACATGGTTGATTAGAGCCAAAATGTGGAACAAAATTAACTTGCATGAAAGTGGCATTAATAGGTGGTGAAAGGATGTCAAATTGGATGTATATGATGTTAACATGTCAATTGTTGCATATATGGTGGAAAGTGACTCTTATAGGGTGCAAAGTGACTCTAATATTGTGAGAAGTGACTAACATGGTTAATTAGAACCAAAATGTGGACCAAAATTGACTTGTATGAATATGGGACTAAGAGGTGGTAAAAGGATTTCTAATTGCATGTACATGATGTTAATATGTTAATTGTATCAATATATGGGGCAAGTGACTCTTATCGGGTGTAAAGGTACTCTAATATGGTAAATAGTGACTTACATGGTTGATTAGAGCCAAAATGCGGAACAAAATTAACTTGTATGAAAGTGGCATTAATAGGTGGTAAAAGGATGTCAAATTGGATGTATATGATGTTAACATGTCAATTGTTGCATATATGGTGGCAAGTGACTCTTATAGGGTGCAAAGTAACTCTAATATGGTGAGAAGTGACTAACATGTTTAATTAGAACCAAAATGTGGACCAAAATTAACTTGTATGAATATGGCACTAAGAGGTGGTAAAAGGATTTCTAATTGCATGTACATGATGTTAACATGTTAAGTGTACCAATATATGATGGCAAGTGACTCTTATAAGGTGCAAAGTGACTCTAATATGGTGAGAAGTCACTTACATGATTGATTAGAGCCAAATGTGGCCCAAAATTGACTTGTAGGAAAGGGGTACCAAGAGGTGTTTAAAGGATGTCTAATTGCATTTACGTGATGTTATATGTTAATTGTATCAATATATGGGGCAAGTGACTCCTATAGGGTGTAAAGGTACTCTAATATGGTGAACAGTGACTTACATGGTTGATTAGAGCCAAAATGTGGAACAAAATTAACTTGTACGAAAGTGGCATTAATAGGTGGTAAAAGGATGTCAAATTGGATGTATATGATGTTAACATGTCAATTGTTGCATATATGGTGGAAAGTGACTTTTATAGGGTGCAAAGTGACTCTAATATGGTGAGAAGTGACTAACATGGTTAATTAGAACCAAAATGTGGACCAAAATTGACTTGTATGAATATGGCACTAAGAGGTGGTAAAAGGATTTCTAATTACATGTACATGATGTTAACATGTTAATTGTATCAATATATGGTGGCAAGTGACTCTTATAAGGTACAAAGTGACTCTAATATGGTGAGAAGTCACTTACATAATTGATTAGAGCCAAAATGTGGCCCAAAATTGACTTGTACGAAAGGGGTACCAAGAGGTGGTTAAAGAATGTCTAATTGCATGTACATGATGTTAACATGTTAATTATATAAATATTTGGTTGCAAGTAACTCTTATAGTGTGCAAAGTGACTATAATACGGTGAAAAGTGACTAACATGGTTAATTAGAACCAAAATGTGGACCAAAATAGACTTGTATGAATATGGCACTAAGAGGTGGTAAAATGATTTCTAATTGCATATACATGATGTCAACATGTTAATTGTACCAATATATGGTGGCAAGTGACTCTTATAAGGTGCAAAGTGACTCTAATATGGTGAGAAGTCACTTACATGATTGATTAGAGCCAAATGTGGCCCAAAATTGACTTGTAGGAAAGGGGTATCAAGAGGTGGTTAAAGGATGTCTAATTGCATTTACGTGATGTTAACATGTTAATTGTTTCAATATATGGGGCAAGTGACTCTTATAGGGTGTAAAGGTACTCTAATATGGTGAACGGTGACTTACATGGTTGATTAGAGCCAAAATGTGGAACAAAATTAACTTATATGAAAGTGGCATTAATAGGTGGTAAAAGGATTGTTGCAATATGGTGGAAAGTGACTCTAATATGGTGAGAAGTGACTAACATGGTTAATTAGAACCAAAATGTGGACCAAAATTGACTTGTATGAATATGGCACTAAGAGGTGGTAAAAGGATTTCTAATTGCATGTACATGATGTTAACATGTTAATTGTACCAATATATGGTGGCAAGTGACTCTTATAAGGTGCAAAGTGACTCTAATATGGTGAGAAGTCACTTAAATAATTGATTAGAGCCAAAATGTGGCCCAAAATTGACTTGTACGAAAGGGGTAGCAAGAGGTGGTTAAAGAATGTCTAATTGCATGTACATGATGTTAACATGTTAATTATATAAATATTTGGTGGCAAGTAACTCTTATAGGGTGCGAAGTGACTATAATATGGTGAAAAGTGACTAACATGGTTAATTGGAACCAAAATGTGGACCAAAATTGACTTGTATGAATATGGCACTAAGAGGTGGTAAAGGATTTCTAATTGCATGTACATGATGTTAATATGTTAATTGTATCAATATATGGGGCAAGTGACTCTTATAGGGTGTAAAGTGACTCTAATATGGTGAACAGTGACTTACATGGTTGATTAGAGCCAAAATGTGGAACAAAATTAACTTGTATGAAAGTGGCATTAATAGGTGGTAAAAGGATGTCAAATTGGATGTATATGATGTTAACATGTCAATTGTTGCATATATGGTGGCAAGTGACTCTTATAGGGTACAAATTAACTCTAATATGGTGAGAAGTGACTAACATGGTTAATTAGAACCAAAATGTGGACCAAAATTGACTTGTATGAATATGGCACTAAGAGGTGGTAAAAGGATTTCTAATTGCATGTACATGATGTTAACATGTTAATTGTACCAATATATGATGGCAAGTGACTCTTATAAGGTGCAAAATGACTCTAATATGGTGTGAAGTCACTTACATGATTGATTAGAGCCAAAATGTGGCCCAAAATTGACTTGTAGGAAAGGGGTACCAAGAGGTGTTTAAAGGACGTCTAATTGCATTCACGTGATGTAAATATGTTAATTGTATCAATATATGGGGCAAGTGACTCTTATAGGGAGTAAAGGTACTCTAATATGGTGAACAGTGACTTACATGGTTGATTAGAGCCAAAATGTGGAACAAAATAAACTTGTATGAAAGTGGCATTAATAGGTGGTAAAAGGATGTCAAATTGGATCTATATGATGTTAACATGTCAATTGTTGCATATATGGTGGAAAGTGACTACCCTATAAGAGTCACCTGCCCCATATATTGATACAATTAACATGTTAACATCACGTAAATGCAATTAGACATCCTTTAACCACCTCTTGGTACCCGTTTCCTACAAGTCAATTTTGGGCCACATTTTGGCTCTAATCAATCATGTAAGTGATGTACATGCAATTAGAAATCATTTTACCACCTCTTAGTGCTATATTGATACAAGTCAATTTTGGTCCACATTTTTGTTCTAATTAACCATGTTAGTCACTTCTCACCATATTAGAGTCACTTTGCCCCCTATAAGAGTCACTTTCTACCATATATGCAACAATTGACATGTTAACATCATATACATCCAATTTGACATCCTTTTACCACCTATTAATGGCACTTTCATACAAGTTAATTTTGTTCCACATTTTGGCTCTAATCAACCATATGTAAGTCACTGTTCACCATATTAGAGTACCTTTACACCCTATAAGAGTCACCTGCCCCATATATTGATACAATTAACATGTTAACATCACATAAATGCAATTAGACATCCTTTAACCACCTCTTGGTACCCGTTTCCTACAAGTCAATTTTGGGCACATTTTGGCTCTAATCAATCATGTAAGTGACTTCTCACCATATTGGAGTCACTTTGCACCTTATAAGAGTCACTTGCCATCATATATTGGTATAATTAACATGTTAACATCATGTACATGCAATTAGAAATCTTTTTACCACCTCTTAGTGCCATATTCATACAAGTCAATTTTGGTCCACATTTTGGTTCTAATTAACCATGTTAGTCACTTCTCACCATATTAGAGTCACTTTGCACCCTATAAGAGTCACTTTCCACCATATATGCAACAATTGACATGTTAACATCATATACATCCAATTTGACATCCTTTTACCACCTCTTGGTACCTATATTAGAGTACCTTTACACCCTATAAGAGTCACCAGCCCCATATATTGATACAATTAACATGTTAACAATACGTAAATGCAATTAGACATCCTTTAACTACCTCTTGGTACCCGTTTCCTACAAGTCAATTTTGGGCCACATTTTGGCTCTAATCAATCATGTAAGTGACTTCTCACCATATTAGAGTCACTTTGCACCTTATAAGAGTCACTTGCCATCATATATTGGTACGATTAACATGTTAACATCATGTACATGCAATTAGAAATCCTTTTACCACCTCTAGTGCCATATCCATACAAGTCAATTTTGGTCCACATTTTGGGTCTAATTAACCATGTTAGTCACTTCTCACCATATTAGAGTCACTTTGCACCCTATAAGAGTCACTTTCCACCATATATGCAACAATTGACATGTTAACATCATATACATCCAATTTGACATCCTTTTACCACCTATTAATGGCACTTTCATACAAGTTAATTTTGTTCCACATTTTGGCTCTAATCAACCATGTAAGTCACTGTTCACCATATTAGATTACCTTTACACCCTATAAGAGTCACCTGCCCCATATATTGATACAATTAACATGTTAAAATCACGTAAATGCAATTAGACATCCTTTAACCACCTCTTGGTACCCCTTTCCTACAAGTCAATTTTGGGCCACATTTTGGCTCTAATCAATCATGTAAGTGACTTCTCACCATATTAGAGTCACTTTTCACCTTATAAGAGTCACTTGCCATCATATATTGGTACAATGAACATGTTAACATCATGTACATGCAATTAGAAATCCTTTTACCACCTCTTAGTGCCATATTCATACAAGTCAATTTGGTCCACATTTTGGTTCTAATTAACCATGTTAGTCACCTTCACCATATTAGAGTCACTTTGCACCCTATAAGAGTCACTTTCCACCATATATGCAACAATTGACATGTTAACATCATATACATCCAATTTGACATCCTTTTACCACCTTTTGGTACCCATATTAGAGTACCTTTACACCTATAAGAGTCACCTGCCCCATAAATTGAAACAATTAACATGTTAACATCACGTAAATGCAATTAGACATCCTTTAACCACCTCTTGGTACCCGTTTCCTACAAGTCAATTTTGGGCCACATTTTGGCTCTAATCAATCATGTAAGTGACTTCTCACCATATTAGAGTCACTTTACACCCTATAAGAGTCACCTGCCCCATATATTGATACAATTAACATGTTAACATCACGTAAATGCAATTAGACATCCTTTAACCTCCTCTTGGTACCCCTTTCCTACAATTCATTTTTGGGCCACATTTTGGCTCTAATCAATCATGTAAGTGACTTCTCACCATATTAGAGTCACTTTGCTCCTTATAAGAGTCACTTGCCAGCATATATTGGTACAGTTAACATGTTAACATCATGTACATGCAATTAGAAATCCTTTTACCACATCTTAGTGCTATATTCATACAAGTCAATTTTGGTCCACATTTTGGTTCTAATTAACCATGTTAGTCACTTCTCACCATATTAGAGTCACCTTGCACTCTATAAGAGTCACTTTCCACCATATATGCAACATTTGACATGTTAACATCATATACATCCAATTTCACATCCTTTTACCACCTATTAATGACACTTTTATACAAGTTAATTTTGTTCCACATTTTGGCTCTAATCAGCCATGTAAGTCACTGTTCACCATATTAGAGTACCTTTACACCCTAAAAGAGTCACCTGACCCATATATTGATACAATTAACATGTTAACATCACGTAAATGCAATTAGACATCCTTTAACCACCTCTTGGTACCCGTTTCCTACAAGTCAATTTTGGGCCACATTTTGGCTCTAATCAATCATGTAAGTGACTTCTCACCATATTAGAGTCACTTTGCACCTTATAAGAGTCACTTGCCATCATATATTGGTACAATTAACATGTTACCATCATGTACATTCAATTAGAAATCCTTTTACCACCTCTTAGTGCTATATTCATACAAGTCAATTTTGGTCCACATTTGGTTCTAATTAACCATGTTAGTCACTTCTCACAATATAGAGTCACTTTGCACACTATAAGAGTCACTTTCCACCATATATGCAACAATTGACATGTTAACATCATATACATCCAATTTGACATCCTTTTACCACCTATTAATGGCACTTTCTTACAAGTTAATTTTGTTCCATATTTTGGCTATAATCAACCATGTAAGTCACTGTTCACCATATTAGAGTACCTTTACACCCTATAAGAGTCACCTGCCCCATATATGATACAATTAACATGTTAACATCACGTAAACGCAATTAGACATCCTTTAACCACCTCTTGGTACCCGTTTCTTACAAGTCAATTTTGGGCCACATTTGGCTCTAATCAATCATGTAAGTGACTTCTCACCATATTAGAGTCACTTTGCACCTTATAAGAGTCACTTGCCATCATATATTGGTATAATTAACATGTTAACATCATGTACATGCAATTAGAAATCCTTTTACCACCTCTTAGTGCAATATTCATACAAGTCAATTTTGGTCCACATTTTGGTTCTAATTAACCATGTTAGTCACTTCTCACCATATTAGAGTCACTTTGCACCCTATAAGATTCACTTTCCACCATATATGCAACAATTGACATGTTAACATCATATACATCCAATTTGATATCCTTTTACCACCTCTTGGTACCTATATTAGAGTACCTTTACACCCTATAAGAGTCACCTGCCCCATATATTGATACAATTAACATGTTAACATCACGTAAATGCAATTAGACATCCTTTAACCATCTCTTGGTACCCGTTTCCTACAAGTCAATTTTGGGCCACATTTGGCTCTAATCAATCATGTAAGTGACTTCTCACCATATTAGAGTCACTTTACACCCTATAAGAGTCACCTACCCCATATACTGATACAATTAACATGTTAACATCACCTAAATGCAATTAGACATCCTTTAACCTCCTCTTGGTACCTCTTTCCTACAATTCATTTTTGGGCCACATTTGGCTCTAATCAATCATGTAAGTGACTTCTCACCATATTAGAGCCACTTTGCACCTTATAAGAGTCACTTGCCATCATATATTGGTACAGTTAACATGTTAACATCATGTACATGCAATTAGAAATCCTTTTACCACCTCTTAGTGCCATATTCATACAAGTCAATTTGGTCCACATTTTGGTTCTAATTAACCATGTTAGTCACTTCTCACCATATTAGAGTCACTTTGCACCCTATAAGAGTCACTTTCCACCATATAGCAACAATTGACATGTTAACATCATATACATCCAATTTGACATCCTTTTACCACCTAATAATGCCACTTTCATACAAGTTAATTTTGTTCCACATTTTGGCTCTAATCGCCCATGTAAGTCATTGTTCACCATATTAGAGTACCTTTACACCGATAAGAGTCACCTTCCCCATATATTGATACAATTAACATGTTAACATCACGTAAATGCAATTAGACATCCTTTAACCACCTCTTGGTACCCCTTTCCTACAAGTCAATTTTGGGCCACATTTTGGCTCAAATCAATCATGTAAGTGACTTCTCACCATATTAGAGTCACTTTGCACCTTATAAGAGTCACTTGCCATCATATATTGGTACAGTTAACATCATGTCACATGCAATTAGAAATCCTTTTACCACATCTTAGTGTTATATTCATACAAGTCAATTTTGGTCCACATTTTGGTTCTAATTAACCATGTTAGTCACTTCTCACCATATTAGAGTCACTTTGCACCCTATAAGAGTCACTTTCCACCATATATGCAACAATTGACATGTTAACATCATATACATCCAATTTGACATCCTTTTACCACCTATTAATGCCACTTTCATACAAGTTAATTTTGTTCCACATTTTGGCTCTCATCACCATGTAAGTCAATGTTCACCATATCAGAGTACCTTTACACCCTATAAGAGTCACCTGCCCCATATATTGATACAGTTAACATGTTAACATCACGTAAATGTAATTAGACATCCTTTAACCACCTCTTGGTACCTCTTTCCTACAAGTCAATTTTGGGCCACATTTGCCTCTAATCAATCATGTAAGTGACTTCTCACCATATTAGAGTCACTTTGCACCTTATAAGAGTCACTTGCCATCATATATGGTACGGTTAACATGTTAACATCATGCACATGCAATTAGAAATCCTTTTACCACCTCTTAGTGCCATATCATACAAGTCAATTTTGGTCTACATTTTGGTTCTAATTAACCATGTTAGTCACTTCTCACCATATTAGAGTCACTTTGCACCCTATAAGAGTCACTTTCCACCATATATGCAACAATTGACATGTTAACATCATATACATCCAATGTGACATCCTTTTACCCACCTATTAATGCCACTTTCCTACAAGTTAATTTTGTTCCACATTTTGGCTCTAATCGACCATGTAAGTCATTGTTCACCAAATTAGAGTACCTTTACACCCTAATAAGAGTCACCTGCCCCCTTATATTGATACAATTAACATGTTAACATCACGTAAATGCAATTAGACATCCTTTAACCACCTCTTGGTACCCCTTTCCTACAAGTCAATTTTGGTCCACATTTTGGCTCTAATCAATCATGTAAGTGACTTCTCACCATATTAGAGTCACTTTGCACCTTATAAGAGTCACTTGCCATCATATATTGGTACAGTTTAACATGTTAACATCATGTACATGCAATTAGAAATCCTTTTACCACCTCTTAGTGCTATATTCATACAAGTCAATTTGGTCCACATTTTGGTTCTAATTAACCATGTTAGTCACTTCTCACCATATTAGAGTCACTTTTGCACCCTATATGAGTCACTTTCCACCATATACGCAACAATTGACATGTTAAAATCATATACATCCAATTTGACATCCTTTTACCACCTATTAATGGCACTTTCATACAAGTTAATTTTGTTCCACATTTTGGCTCTAATCAACCATGTAAGTCACTGTTCACCATATTAAAGTACCTTTACACCCTATAAGAGTCACTTGCCCCATATATTGATACAATTACATGTTAACATCACGTATATGCAATTAGACATCCTTTAAACCACCTCTTTGTTCACCTTTCCTACAAGTCAATTTTGGCCACATTTAGGCTCTAATCAATCATGTAAGTGACTTCTCAGCATATTAAAGTCATCATAGTGTCACTTGCCATCATATATTGGTACAATTAACATGTTAGCATCATGTACATGCAATTAGAAATCCTTTTGACCACCTCTTATGCCATATTCATACAAGTCAATTTTGGTCCACATTTTGGTTCTAATTAACCATGTTAGTCACTTCTCACCATATTAGAGTCACTTTGCACCCTATAAGAGTCACTTTCCACCATATATGCAACAATTGACATGTTAACATCATATACATCCAATTTGACATCCTTTTACCACCTAATAATGCCACTTTCCTACAAGTTAATTTTGTTCCACATTTTGGCTCTAATCGACCATGTAAGTCATTGTTCACCATATTAGAGTACCTTTACACCCGATAAGAGTCACCTTCCCCATATATTGATACAATTAACATGTAACATCACGTAAATGCAATTAGACATCCTTTAACCAACCTCTTGGTACCCCTTTCCCTACAAGTCAATTTTGGGCCACATTTTGGCTCAAATCAATCATGTAAGTGACTTCTCACCATATTAGAGTCACTTTGCACCTTATAAGAGTCACTTGCCATCCTATATGGTACAGTTAACATCATGTACATGCAATTAGAAATCCTTTTACCACAATCTTAGTGTTATATTCATACAAGTCAATTTTGGTCCACATTTTGGTTCTAATTAACCATGTTAGTCACTTCTCACCATATTAGAGTCACTTTGCACCTATAAGAGTCACTTTCCACCATATAGCAACAATTGACATGTTAACATCATATACATCCAATTTGACATCCTTTTACCACCTATTAATGCCACTTTCATACAAGTTAATTTTGTTCCACATTTTGGCTCTCATCAACCATGTAAGTCAATGTTCACCATATCAGAGTACCTTTACACCCTAATAAGAGTCACCTGCCCCCATATATTGATACAGTTAACATGTAACATCACGTAAATGTAATTAGACATCCTTTAACCACCTCTTGGTACCTCTTTCCTACAAGTCAATTTTGGGCCACATTTGCCTCTAATCAATCATGTAAGTTGACTTCTCACCATATTAGAGTCACTTTGCACCTTATAAGAGTCACTTGCCATCATATATTGGTACGGTTAACATGTTAACAGCATGCACATGCAATTAGAAATCCTTTTACCACCTCTTAGTGCCATATTCATACAAGTCAATTTTGGTCCACATTTTGGTTCTAATTACCATGTTAGTCACTTCTCAGCCATATTAGAGTCACTTTGCACCCTAATAAGAGTCACTTTCCACCATATATGCAACAATTGACATGTTAACATCATATACATCCAATTGACATCCTTTACCACCTATTAATGCCACTTTCCTACAAGTTAATTTTGTTCCACATTTGGCTCTAATCGACCATGTAAGTCATTGTTCACCAAATTAGAGTACCTTTACACCCTATAAGAGTCACCTGCCCCTTATATTGATACAATTAACATGTTAACATCACGTAAATGCAATTAGACCATCCTTTAACCACCTCTTGGTACCCCTTTCCTACAAGGTCAAATTTTGGGCCACATTTTGGCTCTAATCAATCATGTAAGTGACTTCTCACCATATTAGAGTCACTTTGCACCTTAATAAGAGTCACTTGCCATCATATATTGGTACAGTTAACATGTTAACATCATGTCATGCACTTAGAAATCCTTTTACCACCTCTTAGTGCTATATTTCATACAAGTCATTTTTGGTCCACATTTTGGTTCTAATTAAACCATGTTAGTCACTTCTCACCATATAGAGTCACTTTGCACCCTATATGAGGTCACTTTCCACCATATACGCAACAATTGACATGTTAAAAATCATATACATCCAATTTGACATCCTTTTACCACCTATTAATGGCACTTTCATACAAGTTAATTTTGTTCCACATTTTGGCTCTAATCAACCATGTAAGTCACTGTTCACCATATTAAAGTACCTTTACACCCTATAAGAGTCACTTGCCCCATATATTGATACAATTAACATTTTAACATCACGTAAATGAAATTAGACATCCTTTAACCACCTCTTTGTTCACCTTTCCTACAAGTCAATTTTGGGCCACATTTTGGCTCTAATCAATCATGTAAGTGACTTCTCACCATATTAGAGTCACTTATAAGAGTCACTTGCCATCATATATTGGTACAATTAACATGTTAACATCATGTACATGCAATTAGAAATCCTTTTACCACCTCTTAGTGCCATATTCATACAAGTCAATTTTGGTCCACATTTTGGTTCTAATTAACCATGTTAGTCACTTCTCACCATATTAGAGTCACTTTGCACCCTATAAGAGTCACTTTCCACCATATATGCAACAATTGACATGTTAACATCATATACATCCAATTTGACATCCTTTTACCACCTATTAATGCCACTTTCATACAAGTTAATTTTGTTCCACATTTTGGCTCTAATCAACCATGTAAGTCACTGTTCACCATATTAGAGTACCTTTACACCCTATAAGAGTCACTTGCCCCATATATTGATACAATTAACATGTTAACATCACGTAAATGCAATTAGACATCCTTTAACCACCTCTTGGTACCCCTTTCCTACAAGTCAATTTTGGGCCACATTTTGGCTCTAATCAATCATGTAAGTGACTTCTCACCATATTAGAGTCACTTTGCACCTTATAAGAGTCACTTGCCATCATATATTGGTACAATTAACATGTTAACATCATGTACATGCAATTAGAAATCCTTTTACCACCTCTTAGTGCCATATTCATACAAGTCAATTTTGGTCCACATTTTGGTTCTAATTAACCATGTTAGTCACTTCTCACCATATTAGAGTCACTTTGCACCCTATAAGAGTCACTTTCCACCATATATGCAACAATTGACATGTTAACATCATATACATCCAATTTGACATCCTTTTACCACCTATTAATGCCACTTTCATACAAGTTAATTTTGTTCCACATTTTGGCTCTAATCAACCATGTAAGTCATGTTCACCATATTAGAGTACCTTTACACCCTATAAGAGTCACTTGCCCCATATATTGATACAATTAACATGTTAACATCACGTAAATGCAATTAGACATCCTTTAACCACCTCTTGGTACCCCTTTCCTACAAGTCAATTTTGGGCCACATTTTGGCTCTAATCAATCATGTAAGTGACTTCTCACCATATTAGAGTCACTTTGCACCTTATAAGAGTCACTTGCCATCATATATTGGTACAATTAACATGTTAACATCATGTATGCAATTAGAAATCCTTTAACCACCTCTTGACCTTTCATACAAGTCAATTTTGGTCCACATTTTGGTCTAATCAACATGTAGTCACTTCTCACCATATTAGAGTCACTTTGCACCTATAAGAGTCACTTTCCACATATATGGTACAGTTAACATGTTAACATCATGTACATGCAATTAGAATCCTTTTACCACCTAGCTATTTCATACAAGTCAATTTTGGTCCACATTTTGGTTCTAATCAACCATGTTAGTCACTTCTCACCATATTAGAGTCACTTTGCACCCTATAGAGTCACTTTCCACCATATACGACAATTGACATGTTAAATCATATACATCCAATTTGACATCCTTTCCACCTATTAATGGACTTTCATACAAGTTAATTTTGTTCCACATTTTGGCTCTAATCAACCATGTAAGTCACTGTTCACCATATTAAGTACCTTTACACCCTATAAGAGTCACTTGCCCATATATTGGTACAATTAACATGTTAACATCACGTAATGCAATTAGACATCCTTTACCACCTCTTTGTTCCCTTTCCTACAAGTCAATTTTGGGCCACATTTTGGCTCTAATCAATCATGTAAGTGACTTCTCAGCATATTAAAGTCACTTATAGTGTCACTTGCCATATATTGGTACAATTAACATGTTAATCATGTACATGCAATTAGAAATCCTTTTACCACCTCTTAGTGCCATATTCATACAAGTCAATTTTGGTCCACATTTTGGTTCTAATTAACCACGTTAGTCACTTCTCACCATATTAGAGTCACTTTGCACCCTATAAGTCACTTTCCACCATATATGCAACAATTGACACGTTAACATCATATACATCCAATTTGACATCCTTTTACCACCTATTAATGCCACTTTCATACAAGTTAATTTTGTTCCACATTTTGGCTCTAATCAACCATTTAAGTCACTGTTCACCATATTAGAGTACCTTTACACCCTATAAGAGTCACCTGCCCCATATATTGATACAATTAACATGTTAACATCACGTAAATGCAATTAGACATCCTTTAACCACCTCTTGGTACCCCTTTCCTACAAGTCAGTTTTGGGCCACATTTTGGCTCTAATCAATCATGTAAGTGACTTCTCACCATATTAGAGTCACTTTGCACCTTATAAGAGTCACTTGCCATCATATATTGGTACAATTAACATGTTAACATCATGTACATGCAATTAGAAATCCTTTTACCACCTCTTAGTGCCATATTCATACAAGTCAATTTTGGTCCACATTTTGGTTCTAATTAACCATGTTAGTCACTTCTCACCATATTAGAGTCACTTTACACCCTATAAAAGTCACTTTCCACAATATGCAACAATTGACATGTTAACATCATATACATCCAATTTTACATACTTTTACCACCTCTTGGTACCCATATTTACACCCTATAAGAGTCACCTGCCCCATTTATTGATACAATTAACATGTTAACATCACGTAAATGCAATTAGACATACTTTAACCACCTCTTGGTACCCGTTTCCTACAAGTCAATTTTGGGCCACATTTTGGCTCTAATCAATCATGTAAGTTACTTCTCACCATATTAGAGTCACTTTACACCCTATAAGAGTCACCTGCCCCATAATTGATACAATTAACATGTTAACATCACGTAAATGCAATTAGACATCCTTTAACCTCCTCTTGGTACCCCTATCCTACAATTCATTTTTGGGCCACATTTTGGCTCTCAATCATGTAAGCGACTTCTCACCATATTAGAGTCACTTTGCACCTTATAAGTGTCACTTGCCATCATATATTGGTACAGTTAACATGTTAACATCATGTACATGCAATTAGAAATCCTTTTACCACATCTTAGTGTTTATTCATACAAGTCAATTTGGTCCACATTTTGGTTCTAATTAACCATGTTAGTCACTTCTCACCATATTAGAGTCACTTTGCACTCTATAGAGTCACTTTCCACCATATATGCAACGATTGACATGTTAACATCATATACATCCAATTTGACATCCTTTTACCACCTATTAATGGCACTTTCATACAAGTTAATTTTGTTCCACATTTTGGCTCTAATCAACCATGTAAGTCACTCTTCACCATATTGAGTACCTTTACACCCATAAGAGTCACCTGCCCCATATATTGATACAATTAACATGTTAACATCACGTAAATGCAATTAGACATCTTTTAACCACCTCTTGGTACCCGTTTCCTACAAGTCAATTTTGGGCCCACATTTTGGCTCTAATCATCATGTAAGTGACTTCTCACCATATTAGAGTCATTTGCACCTTATAAGAGTCACATGCCATCATATATTTGTACAGTTAACATGTTAACATCATGTACATGCAATTAGAAATCTTTTTACCCACCTCTTAGTGCCATATTCATACAAGTCAATTTTGGTCCACATTTTGGTTCTAATTAACCATGTTAGTCACCTTCTCACCATATTAGAGTCACTTTGCACCCTATAAGAGTCACTTTCCACCATATATGCAACAATTGACATGTTAACATCATATAACTCCAATTTGACATCCTTTTACCACCTATTAATGCACTTTCATACAAGTTAATTTGTTCACATTTTGGCTCTAATCAACCATTTAAGTCACCTGTTCACCCATATTAGAGTACCTTTACACCCTATAAAGTCACCTGCCCATATATTGATACAATTAACATGTTAACATCACGTAAATGCAATTAGACATCCTTTAACCACCTCTTGGTACCCCTTTCCTACAAGTCAGTTTTGGGCCACATTTTGGCTCTAATCAATCATGTAAGTGACTTCTCACCATATTAGAGTCACTTTGCACCTTATAAGAGTCACTTGCCATCAATATTGGTACAATTAACATGTTAACATCATGTACATGCAATTAGAAATCCTTTTACCACCTCTTAGTGCCATATTCATACAAGTCAATTTTGGTCCACATTTTGGTTCTAATTAACCATGTTAGTCACTTCTCACCATATTAGAGTCACTTACACCCTATAAAGTCACTTTCCACATATAGCAACAATTGACATGTTAACATCATATACATCCAATTTTACATACTTTTACCACCTCTTGGTACCCATATTTACACCCTATAAAGTCACCTGCCCCATTTATTGATACAATTAACATGTTAACATCACGTAAATGCAATTAGACATACTTTAACCACCTCTTGGTACCCGTTTCCTACAAGTCAATTTTGGGCCACATTTGGCTCTAATCAATCATGTAAGTGACTTCTCACCATATTAGAGTCCTTTACACCCTATAAGAGTCACCTGCCCCATATAGATACAATTAACATGTTAACATCACGTAAATGCAATTAGACATCCTTTAACCTCCTCTTGGTACCCCTATCCTACAATCATTTTTGGGCCCACATTTTGGCTCTAATCAATCATGTAAGCGACTCTCGCCATATTAGAGTCACTTTGCACCTTATAAGTAAGTGTCACTTGCCATCATATATTGGTACAGTTAACATGTTAACATCATGTACATGCAATTAGAAATCCTTTTACCACATCTTAGTGTTATATCATACAAGTCAATTTTGGTCCACATTTTTGGTTCTAATTAACCATGTTAGTCACTTCTCACCATATTAGAGTCACTTTGCACCTATAAGAGTCACTTTCCACCATATATGCAACATTGACATGTTAACATCATATACATCCAATTTGACATCCTTTTACCACCTATTAATGCACTTTCATACAAGTTAATTTTGTTCCACATTTTGGCTCTAATCAACCATGTAAGTCACTTTCACCATATTAGAGTACCTTTACACCCTATAAGAGTCACTGCCCCATATATTGATACAATTAACATGTTAACATCACGTAAATGCAATTAGACATCCTTTAACCACCTCTTGGTACCCCTTTCCTACAAGTCAATTTTGGGCCACATTTTGGCTCTAATCAATCATGTAAGTGACTTCTCACCATATTAGAGTCACTTTGCACCTTATAAGTCACTTGCCATCATATATTGGTACAATTAACATGTTAACATCATGTACATGCAATTAGAAATCCTTTTACCACCTCTTAGTGCCATATTCATACAAGTCAATTTTGGTCCACATTTTGGTTCTAATTAACCATGTTAGTCACTTCTCACCATATTAGAGTCACTTTGCACCCTATAAGAGTCACTTTCCACCATATATGCAACAATTGACATGTTAACATCATATACATCCAATTTGACATCCTTTTACCACCTATTAATGCCACTTTCATACAAGTTAATTTTGTTCCACATTTTGGCTCTAATCAACCATGTAAGTCATGTTCACCATATTAGAGTACCTTTACACCCTATAAGAGTCACCTGCCCCATATATTGATACAATTAACATGTTAACATCACGTAAATGCAATTAGACATCCTTTAACCACCTCTTGGTACCTTTCCTACAAGTCAATTTTGGGCCACATTTTGGCTCTAATCAATCATGTAAGTGACTTCTCACCATATTAGAGTCACTTTGCACCTTATAAGAGTCACTTGCCATCATATATTGGTACAATTAACATGTTAACATCATGTACATGCAATTAGAAATCCTTTTACCACCTCTTAGTGCCATATTCATACAAGTCAATTTTGGTCCACATTTTTTCTAATTAACCATGTTAGTCACTTCTCACCATATTAGAGTCACTTTGCACCCTATAAGAGTCACTTTCCACCATATATGCAACAATTGACATGTTAACATCATATACATCCAATTTGACATCCTTTTACCACCTATTAATGCCACTTTCATACAAGTTAATTTTGTTCCACATTTTGGCTCTAATCAACCATGTAAGTCATTGTTCACCATATTAGAGTACCTTTACACCCTATAAGAGTCACCTGCCATATATGATACAATTAACATGTTAACATCACGTAAATGCAATTAGACATCCTTTAACCACCTACCCCTTTCCTACAAGTCAATTTTGGGCCACATTTTGGCTCTAATCAATCATGTAAGTGACTTCTCACCATATTAGAGTCACTTTGCACCTTATAAGAGTCACTTGCCATCATATTGGTACAATTAACATGTTAACATCATGTACATGCAATTAGAAATCCTTTTACCACCTCTAGTGCCATATTCATACAAGTCAATTTTGGTCCACATTTTGGTTCTAATTAACCATGTTAGTCACTTCTCACCATATTAGAGTCACTTTGCACCCTATAAGAGTCACTTTCCACCATATATGCAACAATTGACATGTTAACATCATATACATCCAATTTGACATCCTTTTACCACCTATTAATGCACTTTCATACAAGTTAATTTTGTTCCACATTTTGGCTCTAATCAACCATGTAAGTCATGTTCACCATATTAGAGTACCTTTACACCCTATAAGAGTCACTTGCCCCATATATTGATACAATTAACATGTTAACATCACGTAAATGCAATTAGACATCCTTTAACCACCTCTTGGTACCTTTCCTACAAGTCAATTTTGGGCCACATTTTGGCTCTAATCAATCATGTAAGTGACTTGTCACCATATTAGAGTCACTTTGCACCTTATAAGAGTCACTTGCCATCATGTATTGGTACAATTAACATGTTAACATCATGTACATGCAATTAGAAATCCTTTTACCACCTCATAGTGCCATATTCATACAAGTCAATTTTGGTCCACATTTTGGTTCTAATTAACCATGTTAGTCACTTCTCACCATATTAGAGTCACTTTGCACCCTATAAGAGTCACTTTCCACCATATATGCAACAATTGACATGTTAACATCATATACATCCAATTTGACATCCTTTTACCACCTATTAATGCCACTTTCATACAAGTTAATTTTGTTCCACATTTTGGCTCTAATCAACCATGTAAGTCATGTTCACCATATTAGAGTACCTTTACACCCTATAAGAGTCTGCCCATATATTGATACAATTAACATGTTAACATCACGTAAATGCAATTAGACATCCTTTAACCACCTACCCCTTTCCTACAAGTCAATTTTGGGCCACATTTTGGCTCTAATCAATCATGTAAGTGACTTCTCACCATATTAGAGTCACTTTGCACCTTATAAGAGTCACTTGCCATCATATATTGGTACAATTAACATGTTAACATCATGTACATGCAATTAGAAATCCTTTTACCACCTCAGTGCCATATTCATACAAGTCAATTTTGGTCCACATTTTGGTTCTAATTAACCATGTTAGTCACTTCTCACCATATTAGAGTCACTTTGCACCCTATAGAGTCACTTTCCACCATATATGCAACAATTGACATGTTAACATCATATACATCCAATTTGACATCCTTTTACCACCTATTAATGCCACTTTCATACAAGTTAATTTTGTTCCACATTTTGGCTCTAATCAACCATGTAAGTCACTGTTCACCATATTAGAGTACCTTTACACCCTATAAGAGTCACTTGCCCCATATATTGATACAATTAACATTTAACATCACGTAAATGCAATTAGACATCCTTTAACCACCTCTTGGTACCCTTTCCTACAAGTCAATTTTGGGCCACATTTTGGCTCTAATCAATCATGTAAGTGACTTCTCACCATATTAGAGTCACTTGGCACCTTATAAGAGTCACTTCCATCATATATTTGTACAATTAACATGTTAACATCATGTACATGCAATTAGAAAACCGTTTACCACCTCTTAGTGCCATATTCATACAAGTCAATTTTGGTCCACATTTTGGTTCTAATTAACCATGTTAGTCTTCTCACCATATTAGAGTCACTTTGCACCCTATAAGAGTCACTTTCCACCATATATGCAGCAATTGACATGTTAACATATCCAGTTTACTTTACTTCGAGTTGCTCATATACATCCAATTTGACATCCTTTTACCACCTATTAATGCAACTTCCATACAAGTTAATTTTGTTCCACATTTTGGCTCTAATCAACCATGTAAGTCACTGTTCACCATATTAGAGTACCTTTACACCCTATAAGAGTCTTGCCCCATATATTGATACAATTAACATGTTAACATCACGTAAATGCAATTAGACATCCTTTAACCACCTCTTGGTACCCCTTTCCTACAAGTCAATTTTGGGCCACATTTTGGCTCTAATCAATCATGTAAGTGACTTCTCACCATATTAGAGTCACTTTGCACCTTATAAGAGTCACTTGCCATCATATATTGGTACAATTAACATGTTAACATCATGTACATGCAATTAGAAATCCTTTTACCACCTCTTAGTGCCATATTCATACAAGTCAATTTTGGTCCACATTTTGGTTCTAATTAACCATGTTAGTCACTTCTCACCATATTAGAGTCACTTTGCACCCTATAAAGTCACTTTCCACAATATGCAACAATTGACATGTTAACATCATATACATCCAATTTGACATCCTTTTACCACCTCTTGGTACCCATATTACACCCTATAAGAGTCACCTGCCCCATTTATATGATACAATTAACATGTTAACATCACGTAATGCAATTAGACATCTTTAACCACCTCTTGGTACCCTTTCCTACAAGTCAATTTTGGGATACATTTTGGCTCTAATCAATCATGTAAGTGACTTCTCACCATATTAGAGTCACTTTACACCCTATAAGAGTCACCTGCCCCATATATTGATACAATTAACATGTTAACATCACGTAAATGCAATTAGACATCCTTTACCTCCTCTTGGTACCCCTTTCCTACAATCATTTTTGGG
This sequence comes from Apium graveolens, assembly GCF_009905375.1. NCBI lineage: Eukaryota > Viridiplantae > Streptophyta > Magnoliopsida > Apiales > Apiaceae > Apium > Apium graveolens. Next base: position 912 of record NW_027417642.1, on the reverse strand, counting down.
CCACATTTTGGCTCTAATCAATCATGTAAGTGACTTCTCACCATATTAGAGTCACTTTGCACCTTATAAGTGTCACTTGCCATCATATATTGGTACAGTTAACATGTTAACATCATGTACATGCAATTAGAAATCCTTTTACCACATCTTAGAGTTATATTCATACAAGTCAATTTTGGTCCACATTTTGGTTCTAATTAACCATGTTAGTCACTTCTCACCATATTAGAGTCACTTTGCACTCTATAAGAGTCACTTTCCACCATATATGCACAACGATTGACATGTTAACATCATATACATCCAATTTGACATCCTTTTAACCACCTATTAATGGCACTTTCCTACAAGTTAATTTTGTTCCACATTTTCGCTCTAATCAACCATGTAAGTCACTGTTCACCATATTAGAGTACCTTTACACCCTATAAGAGTCACCTGCCCCATATATTGATACAATTAACATGTTAACATCACGTAAATGCAATTAGACATCCTTTAACCACCTCTTGGTACCCCTTTCTACCAGTCAATTTTGGGCCATTTTGGCTCTAATCATCATGTAAGTGACTTCTCACCATATTAGAGTCACTTTGCACCTTATAAGAGTCACATGCCATCATATATTGTATAGTTAACATGTTAACATCATGTACATGCAATTAGAATCTTTTACCACCTCTTAGTGCCATATTCATACAAGTCAATTTTGGTCCACATTTTGGTTCTAATTAACCATGTTAGTAACTTCTTACCATATTAGAGTCACTTTGCACCCTATAAGACACTTTCCACCATATATGCAACAATTGACATGTTAACATCATATACATCCAATTTCATCCTTTTACCACCTATTATGCCACTTTCATACAAGTTAATTTTGTTCCACATTTTGGCTCTAATCAACCA
>NW_027417641.1:0-25408 GCF_009905375.1 Apium graveolens | reverse complement strand
GTGTTAAAGGTCAATGTACCAATATGGTGGGCAAGTGACTCTATGGGTGAAAGTGACTCAAATATGGTGAAGATTGACTTACATGGTTGATTAGAGCCAAATGTGGCCCAAATTGCTGGTATAAATGTGGTACCAAGAGGTGTTAAAGGATGTTAATTGCATGTTGATGATGTTAAAAGGTCAGTTGTACCAATATATGGTGGCAAGTGAATCTTATAGGGAGCAAAGTTGACTCTAATATGGTGAAGAGTGACTTACATGGTTGATTGAGCCAAAATGTGGCCCAAAATTGACTCGTATAAAAGTGGTACCAAGACGTGGTTAAAGAATGTTAAATTGAATGTTGATTATGTTAACATGTCAATTGTACCAATATATGGTGGCAAGTGACTCTTATATGGTGCAAAGTGACTCTAATATGGTGAAGAGTGACATACATGGTTGATTAGAGCCAAAATGTGGCCTAAAATGGACTCGTATAAATGTGGTACCAAGAGGTGGTTAAAGGATGTTAAATTGCATGTTGAGTGATGTTAAAAAGGTCATTGTACCATATATGGTGGCAAGTGAATCTTATAGGGTGCAAAGTGATCTCTAATATGGTGAAAAGTGACTTACATGGTTGATTGGAGCCAAAATGTGGCCCAAATTGACTCGTATAAAAGTGGTACCAAGATGTGGTTAAAGGATGTTAAATTGAATGTTGATTATGTTAACATGTCAATTATACCAATATATGATGCAAGTGACCTCTTCTAGGGTGCAAAGTGACTCTAATATGGTGAAGAGGACATACATGGTTGATTAGAGCCAAATGTGGCCTAAAATTGACTCGATAAAGGTGGTACCAAGATGTGGTTAAAGGATGTTAAATTGCATGTTGATGATGTTAAAAGGTCAATTGTACCAATATATGGTGGCAAGTGACTCTTCTAGGTTGTAAAGTGACTCTAATATGGTGAAGAGTGACTTACATGGTTGATTAGAGCCAAAAATGTGGCCCAAAATTGACTCGTATAAATGTGGTGCCAATAGGTGGTTAAAGGTTTGTTAAATTGTATGTTGATGATGTTAACATGTCAATTGGTACCAATATATGGTGGCAAGTGACTCTTATAGGTGCAGAAGTGACTCTAATATGGTGAAGAGTGACTTAACATGGTTGATTAGAGCCAAATGTGGCCACAAAATTGACTCGTATAAAAGTGTTACCAAGAGGTGGTTAAGGATGTTAAATTGCATGTTGATGATTGTTGACATGTCAATTGTACCAATATATGGTGGAAGGTGACTCTTATAGGGTGCAAAGTGACTCAAATATGGTGAAGAGTAACTTACATGGTTGATTAGAGCCAAAATGTGGCCCAAAATTGACTCGTATAAATGTGGTGCCAAGAGGTGGTTAAAGTATGTTAAATTGCATGTTGATGATGTTTACATGTCAATTGTACCAATATATGGTGGCAAGTGACTTTTATAGGGTGCAAAGTGACTCTAATATGGTGAAGAGTGACATACATGGTTGATTAGAGCCAAAATGTGGCCCAAAATTGACTCGTATAAAAGTGGTACCAAGAGGTGGTTAAAGATGTTAAATTGCATGTTGATGATGTTAACATGTCAATTGTACCAATATATGGTGGCAAGTGACTCTTATAGGGTGCAAAGTGATTCTAATATGGTGAAGAGTGACATACATGGTTGATTAGAGCCAAAATGTGGCCTAAAATTGACTCGTATAAAAGTGGTACCAAGAGGTGGTTAAAGGATGTTAAATTGCATGTTGATGATGTTAAAAGGTCAATTGTACCAATATATGGTGGCAAGTGAATCTTATAGGGTGCAAAGTGACTCTAATATGGTGAAGAGTGACTTACATGGTTGATTGGAGCCAAAATGTGGCCCAAAATTGACTCGTATAAAAGTGGTACCAAGAGGTGGTTAAAGGATGTTAAATTGAATGTTGATTATGTTAACATGTCAATTGTACCAATATATGGTGGCAAGTGACTCTTATATGGTGCAAAGTGACTCTAATATGGTGAAGAGTGACATACATGGTTGATTAGAGCCAAAATGTGGCCTAAAATTGACTCGTATAAAAGTGGTACCAAGAGGTGGTTAAAGGATGTTAAATTGCATGTTGATGATGTTAAAAGGTCAATTATACCAATATATGGTGGCAAGTGACTCTTATAGGGTGCAAAGTGACTCTAATATCGTGAAGAGTGACTTACATGGTTGATTGGAGCCAAAATATGGGCCAAAATTGACTTGTATAAAAGTGGTACCAATGGGTGGTTAAAGGTGTTAAATTGTGTGTTGATGGTGTTAACATGTCAATTGTACCAATATATGGTGGCAAGTGACTTTTATAGGGTGCAAAGTGACTCTAATATGGTGAACAGTGACTTACATGGTTGATTAGAGCCAAAATATGGCCCAAAATTGACTAGTATAAATGTGGTACCAAGAGGTGGTTAAAGGAAGTCAAATAGCATGTATATGATGTTAACATGTCAATGTACCAATATATGGTGGCAAGTGACTCTAATAGGGTGCAAAGTGACTCTAATATGGTGAAGAGTGACTTACATGTTTGATAAGAGCCAAAATACGGCTCAAAATTGACTCGTATAAAAGTGGTACCAAGAGGTGGTTAAAGGATGTTAATTTGCATGTTGATGATGTTAACATGTCAATTTTACCAATATATGGTGTCAAGTGACTCTTATAGGGTGCAAAGTGACTCTAATATGGTGAAGAATGATTTACATGGTTGATTAGAGCCAAAATGTGGCCCAAAATTGACTCGTATAAAAGTGGTACCAAGAGGTGGTTAAAGGATGTTAAATTGCATGTTGATGATGTTAACATGTCAGTTGTACCAATATATGGTGGCAAGTGACTCTTATAGGGTGCAAAGTGACTCTAATATGGTGAAGAGTAACATACATGGTTGATTTGAGCCAAAATGTGGCCTAAAATTGACTCGTATAAATGTGGTACCAAGAGGTGGTTAAAGGATGTTAAATTACATGTTGATGATGTTAAAAGGTCAATTGTACCAATATATGGTGGTAAGTGAATCTTATAGGGTGCAAAGTGACTCTAATATGGTGAAGAGTGACTTACATGGTTGATTGGAGCCAAAATGTGGCCCAAAATTGACTCGTATAAAAGTGGTACCAAGAGGTGGTTAAAGGAGGTTAAATTGCATGTTGATGATGTTAAAAGGTCAATTGTACCAATATATGGTGGCAAGTGACTCTTATAGGGTGCAAAGTGACTCTAATATCGTGAAGAGTGACTTACATGGTTGATTCGAGCCAAAATGTGGGCCAAAATTGACTTGTATAAAAGTGGTACCAAGAGGTGGTTAAAGATGTTAAATTGTATGTTGATGGTGTTAACATGTCAATTGTACCAATATATGGTGGCAAGTGACTTTTATAGGGTGCAAAGTGACTCTAATATGGTGAAGAGTGACTTACATGGTTGATTAGAGCCAAAATATGGCCCAAAATTGACTCGTATAAATGTGGTACCAAGAGGTGGTTAAAGGAAGTCAAATTGCATGTATATGATGTTAAATGTCAATGCACAAATATATGGTGGCAAGTGACTCTAATAGGGTGCAAAGTGACTCTAATATGGTGAAGAGTGACTTACATGTTTGATTAGAGCCAAAATGTGGCCTAAAATTGACTCGTATAAATGTGGTACCAAGAGGTGGTTAAAGGATGTTAAATTGCATGTTGATGATGTTAAAAGGTCAATTGTACCAATATATGGTGGCAAGTGACTCCTATAGGGTGCAAAATGACTCTAATATGGTGAAGAGTGACTTATATGGTTGATTAGAACCAAAATGTGGCCCAAAATTAACTCGTATAAAAGTTGTACTAAGAGGTGGTTAAAGAATGTTAAATTGCATGTTGATGATGTTAACGTGTTAATTGTACCAATATATGGTGGCAAGTGACTCTTATAGGGTGCAAATTGACTCTAATATGGTGAAGAGTGACTTACATGGTTGATTGTAGCCAAAATATGGCCCAAAATTGACTCGTATAAAAGTGGTACCAAGAGGTGGTTAAAGGATGTTAAATTGCATGTTGATGATGTTAACATGTCAATTGTACCAATATATGGTGGCAAGTGACTATTATAGGGTGCAAAGTGACTTTAATATGGTGAAGAGTGACATACATGGTGTATTAGTTTCAAAATGTGGCCAAAAATTGACTCGTATAAAGGTGGTACCAAGAGGTGGTTAAAGGATGTTAAATTGCATATTGATGATGTTAAAAGGTCAATTGTACCAATATATGGTGGCAAGTGACTCCTATAGGGTGCAAAGTGACTCTAATATGGTGAAGAGTGACTTACATGGTTGATTAGAGCGAAAATGTGGCCCAAAATTGACTCGTATAAATGTGGTGCCAAGCGGTGGTTAAAGGTTGTTAAATTGTATGTTGATGATGTTAACATGTCAATTGTACCAATATATGGTGGCAAGTGACTCTTATAGGGTGCAAAGTGACTCTAATATGGTGAAGAGTGACTTACATGGTTGATTAGAGCCAAGATGTGGCCCAAAATTGACTCGTATAAAAGTGGTACCAAGAGGTGGTTAAAGGATGTTAAATTGCATGTTGATGATGTTAACATGTCAGTTGTACCAATATATGGTGGCAAGTGACTCTTATAGGGTGCAAAGTGACTCTAATATGGTGAAGAGTGACATACATGGTTGATTAGAGCCAAAATGTGGCCTAAAATTGACTCGTATAAATGTTGTACCAAGAGGTGGTTAAAGGATGTTAAATTGCATGTTGATGATGTTAAAAGGTCAATTGTACCAATATATGGTGGCAATTGAATCTTATAGGGTGCAAAATGACTCTAATATGATGAAGAGTGACTTACATGGTTGATTGGAGCCAAAATGTGGCCCAAAATTGACTCGTATAAAAGTGGTACCAAGAGGTGGTTAAAGGATGTTAAATTGAATGTTGATTATGTTAACATGTCAATTGTACCAATATATGGTGGCAAGTGACTCTTATATGGTGCAAAGTGACTCTAATATGGTGAAGAGTGACATACATGGTTGATTAGAGCCAAAATGTGGCCTAAAATTGACTCGTATAAATGTGGTACAAAGAGGTGGTTAAATGATGTTAAATTGCATGTTGATGATGTTAAAAGGTCAATTATACCAATATATGGTCGCAAGTGACTCTTATAGGGTGCAAAGTGACTCTAATATCGTGAAGAGTGACTTACATGGTTGATTGGAGCCAAATGTGGGCCGAAATTGACTTGTATAAAAGTGGTTCCAAGAGGTGGTTAAAGGTGTTAAATTGTATGTTGATGGTTTTAATATGTCAATTGTACCAATATATGGTGGCAAGTGACTTTTATAGGGTGCAAAGTGACTCTAATATGGTGAAGAGTGACTTATATGGTTGATTAGAGCCAAAATATGGCCCAAAATTGACTCGTATAAATGTGGTACCAAGAGGTGGTTAAAGGAAGTCAAATAACATGTATATGATGTTAATATGTCAATGTACCAATATATGGTGGCAAGTGACTCTAATAGGGTGTAAAGTGACTCTAATAGGGTGAAGAGTGACTTACATGTTTGATTAGAGCCAAAATGCGGCCCAAAATTGACTCGTATAAAAGTGGTACCAAGAGGTGGTTAAAGGATGTTAATTTGCATTTGATGATGTTAACATGTCAATTCTACCAATATATGGCGGCAAGTGACTCCTATAGGGTGCAAAATAACTCTAATATGGTGAAGAGTGACTTACATGGTTGATTAGAACCAAAATGTGGCTCAAAATTAACTCGTATAAAAGTGGTACTAAGAGGTGGTTAAAGAATGTTAAATTGCATGTTGATGATGTTAAAAGGTCAATTGTACCAATACATGGTGGTAAGTGACTCTTATAGGGTGCAAAGTGACTCTAATATCGTGAAGAGTACTTATATGGTTGATTAGAGCCAAAATGTGGCCCAAAATTGACTCGTATAAAAGTGGTACCAAGAGGTGGTTAAAGATGTTAAATTGCATGTTGATGATGTTAACATGTCAATTGTACCAATATATGGTGGCAAGGAACTCTTATAGGGTGCAAAGTGATTCTAATATGGTGAAGAGTGACTTACATGGTTGATTAGAGCTAAAATGTGGCCCAAAATTGACTCTTATAAATGTGGTACCAAGATGTGGTTAAAGGATGTTAAATTGCATGTTGATGATGTTATCATGTCAATTGTACCAATATATGGTGGAAAGTGACTCTTATAGGGTGCAAAGTGACTCTAATATGGTGAAGAGTGACATACATGGTTGATTAGAGCCAAAATGTGGCCTAAAATTGACTCGTATAAATGTGGTGCCAAAAGGTGGTCAAAGAATTTTAATTTGCATGTTGATGATGTTAAAATGTCAATTGTACCAATATATGGTGGCAAGTGACTCTTATAGGGTGCAAAGTGACTCTAATATGGTGAAGAGTGACTTACATGGTTGATTAGAGCCAAAATGTGACCCAAAATTGACTCGCATAAAAGTGGTACGAAGAGGTGGTTAAAGAATGTTATATTGCATGTTGATGATGTTAACATGTCAATTGTACCAATATTGTTGGATTTTAAACGTACCGGGGGCATGGCAAAACACTTTTACACATATAAAATCCAAATAAAAGCATATAAATCGTGAATAAAAATTTGAGGGATCGAATCTAACCTTTTAAAATAATTCGGAGACAACGATCAGAGATCCTTAGCAGTTGCTCCTCAAGTGTGAAGCACTCCACCGGTATCCACCAAGAAAACGATGTTAAGGAGGAGGAAGGAGGTGGAGAGAATTGGGTATTCCAAACTTTTTGGGTTTTCGGGTTTGATGTGGGGTTCGAATAAAATAGGGTCCATAATAGTGTATTTATAGGCAAAATTTTCAGCTGAAATTTTCCCATAAATATTATTATTATCATCCCATTTATTATTCTCATTAATAATTAAAACACCTTTTAATCTTTAATCCTTTTTCTAAACACTTTAGAAATAATTCTCTCTCTTGATTTAATTTCCAAAAATTAAATCCTTTAATTAATAATATTAAGAACTTTTCTTAATTAATTTATAATCAATTAAATCTAATTTAATCAATTATTAAATTTTCCAATTAATTATTTATTTCATAAATAAATAATTATTGCCATTATTAATTAATTCCTCCACCATTAAATCATTCTCTTTTTTATGGTGTGACCCTGTAGGTTCAATATTAAGCCGGTAGTAGAAATAAATAATAATTAAATATTTTATCATTATTTATATAAATTCTCTAATTTATTAAATATGATTAATTCATTAATCACATTTATTCTACATCGTGAGTGATGCTTCTCAACATATCGCGACTATCCGGATAATATGAATTTACTGCTTAGAATACCAAGAACCTGTCAGTGAATAGTTACCGTACAATAAACTCCTTCTACCCTATAATGTTCCGATTAAATACAAGGCATGGATCTCGTGTCAAGCCTATCTAATTCAATCACTTTGCTTACCATTTACTATGCGTAGTTCTATGCAAATTAGAAACTCCTTTCTAATTTCATTTACTCTGGCCAGAGATTCCTGAACTAGCATAAGTGGATCAGCCTTGAACATTCGCTTCCTTCACTGGATGGGGTAGATCCTTTATTGATCATACACTATCTTCCTGTACAAATTCCTATACCCAGAAGAGCCCTAATAATTGTCCCTAGAGACTAAGAACTAAACCAAAGCATAGTTCAGTGTACACAAGATGACTATGATGACCTCAAGTCTAAGGATACTTGTACAACTATCACTAGGTGAACAACTGCTGACACATGAGTGAACTCCATCAGTTGTTCAGCTGTGCGAGTCATGTTCAGTGAACTTATTCTATAATAACCACCTACATACTAGCTAAAGTGTCACCACACAAATGTCTATGAGAACAGACATCCTTCATAATGAAGCAAGCATAGTATGTACCGATCTTTGCGGATTATTAATTACCAGTTAGTAATCCTATGACCAGGAACTATTTAAGTTTAGAGTTATCATCTTTTTAGGTCTCACTATTATGATCTCATCATAATCCATAAAAAGCTTTACTCTAAACTATGGTATATCTTATTTAAACACTTAAATAGATAAAGCCCGTAATAAAAACAAAACAAGTCTTTTATTAATATCAATGAAATCAAAACAGATTACATAAAAGTTATTCCTAAATCCTCATACGTGATTGGACTTAGGACATTTTCCTTTCAATCTCCCACTTGTACTAAAGCCAATCACTCTGGTATCTAATACCCATCCTGTCATTATGACGATCAAAGTGACTTTCATAAAGTAGCTTTGTGAGTGGGTCTGCTATGTTGTTATGTGTGTCAATTCTAATTCAATACAATACAAGAAATGTTACCGCGCTCCCACTAACCCTTTTGTAGACGCATGGTTCATCTACGTTTTTGATAAAATCAAACTCTTTGATTGTCTCATCAAAACGAATGTTCCATCTTTCGAGAAGCCTGCTTTAAACCACATATGGTTCGCAGCAGCTTACACACTAGGTTTTCATTTCTTTTGGAAAGAAAACCATCTGGCCATCTGCCAGATTTCATAGTCGTAGTAAGCAGCATTCGCAAGCAAAATCCGAACTGATTTTAACAGGGCTACAGATAAAAAGTTTCATCAAAGTCAATCCATTGCCTTTATTTGAATCCTTTTGCCACAAGCCTGGCCTTATAGGTCTCCACCTGGCCATCTGCTATAATCTATCTTTTATATGCCGTATACATAGATTTCATTCTGGATTTCATGGCACTATGCCATTTCTCTGAGTTAACACTACTCATAACCTCATTATAGGTCACAGGTTCGTCATCATCAATGATCGACAACTCATTGTCATTCTCAATGACAAGGCCATATTACCTCTCAGGTTGGCGAGACACTCTCCCTGACCTATGAATGGGCTGTTCCATAAAAGGTTGTTCAGTCAGAACAGGTGTTTCCACTTGATCCGTAGTAGTTTGTGCTTCTTGAACTTCATCAAGTCCAATTTTGCTCCCACTGTTTCCTTCAAGGATAAACTCCTTTTCCAAGAAGGTAGCATGTCTGGAGACAAATACCCGATGATCGGTGTAAAAGTAATACCCTATAGTCTCTTTAGGATATCCCACAAAACTACATTTTACGGATCGATATTCCAGCTTATCTGGGTCAACTTTCTTGACATAAACTGGACATCCCCAAATCTTAACGTGTTTAAGACTCGGTTTCCTTTCTTTCCATATCTCATACGGAGTTTGAGGAACAGATTTGGAAAGCACCTTATTCAGTAAATATGCTGAGGTTTCCAATGCATAACCCCATAGAAATACTGGAAGATTTGCATAGCTCATCATGGACCGAACTATGTCTAACAAAGTTCGATTTCTCCTTTTAGATACCAATCTGGAGGAGTCCACTGGGAGACTATACCATTTACTTTGAGATAATCTAGAAACACTCCATTAAAGTATTCACCACCTCGATCTGATCGAAGAGTTATAATACTATATTTGGTTGTTTCTCCACTTCATACTTATACTCTTTGAACTTTTTAAAGGCCTCAGACTTGTGTTTCATCAAACACATATCCGAATCCAGATCTATCATCTATGAAAGTAATGAAGTATGAAAATCCACCCATGGCTTGCGTAGACATTGGTCCACATACATCTGTGTGTACCATTCATAGCAAATTTACAGCCCTCTCTTCATGTCTACTAAATGGAGACTGCAATGCCACTATAAAGTGAGATTTTCATCATCCCTTTTCTTTTATTAGTTTGTTCAATCTGAAGTCAATTATGTCACATATATACAGACCATTATTAAAGCACCACGTCCATAAAGAATATTACCTCTAAGAATAGAACATTCATTATTCTCAATAATAAATGAAAAATCCACCCAAGTCTAACATGGGAATAATATTCCTCACAATCGAGGGAACAAAATAACAATTATTTAAAACAATAGTCTTGCCCGTAGGCATATGTAAATGAAATGATTCTACATCTTCAGCAGCAACTCTTGCTCCATTTCCCATCAGTAGAATCACCTCCTCTTCCTCAAGAGTCCTACTTCTCCTTGGTCCCTGCAACAAATTGCAGATATGAGAACCACAGGCGGTATCTAATACCCAATTAGAAATGACATATTCACTTCTATCATGAACATACCTGAATCAGAAGCGGTAGTCTCACTACCCTTCTTCTTCAATTCTGCAAGGTAAACCTTGTCGTTCCTCTTCTAGTGCCCCACCTTGTTACAGTGAAAGCAAACAACTTTGCTCTCGGGGTCTTCAGCTTTTGGTGGAACCAGCATTTTCTCACCTACTTTCTTCTTCTTGGAAGAGTTCTTCTTCCTTTTGTTAGGATTGGAACCTTCACCAATTAGAAGAACAGAACTCTTTTTAGGGGAAAAATTCGATTCCGCAGTCTTCAACATGTTGTGGAGTTCAGGCAAGCTGACATCCAACTTATTCATGTGAAAGTTCACAACAAACTGCGCGAACAAATTCGGAAGCGATTGCAAGACCAAGTCTTGGCTCAGCTCCCCATCCATGGCAAAACCAAGTTGTCCAAGACGTTCAATCAAATTGATCATCTTAAGTACATGGTCATTCACAGATGATCCCTCAGACATCCTACAACCGAACAACTCCTTCGATATCTCATATCGAGCTGTCCTCCCCGCCACATCTTACAACTCTTGTAGATGCATGAGGATAGTGTGAGCATCCATATGCTCATGTTGCTTCTGTAGCTCAATGTTCATGGAAGCTAGCATGATGCATTGAGCAATATTTGCATAATCTAACCACTTACGATACACAACATGTTCATCATTATGTGCATCACTAGCAGGTTCAGTAGGTTTAGGTGAGTCAATCACGTATTCCAGCTTCTCAATCCTGAGAACAATTCTCAAGTTTCGAAGCCAGTCAGCATAATTAGGACCAGTCAATTTGTGAGCATCTAGTATGCTCCTGAGTGATAGTGCAGAAGACATAACGTATATTGTAAATCTGTAAATGATAAACACATAACAACACTTAGAAAATATTCGATTTCATTTCAAAACACTATATGAATCGGGTCTTTATTCATAAGTGGCTCCCACTAGTTTTCCTAATTTATTCAACCCCCTACGTGAAAAATTAAGCATTCATAATGCTAGTGGGAATAGGGATCCTACATTCCATTACACAACCCCGGCTGTAGCACGAACCGCCATGCAATGTTCAATAGGCAGATAACTCTTGTCAATTACATCTCATGTTATTCCCTAATCAAACTTTAGCCTCTTGAATAATTGAGTCTCGGCTGTAGCACGACAAACTCAATATTCTAAGTCAAGTCTAACCCAACATTCGGTACAGTTGAATCAGTCCCCAAAGGCCCACGGTTGTAGCACGTACCGACCTTTAGATTCTTATTCAATGTACACATCTCTATGTAATAGACAAGTATTTCTTATTTCGAAATTAAAGCCCTCGGCTGTAGCACGAACCGACAATGATTCAAAAATAAGAACTACTTTTCTATCATGTTGGAAGGCTATGACCGACACAAGCCCGTTGTGTCATTGGCCAATTACTACTTGATATTATTTAATTTTAGAGGGATTATATTACGTTACAATCATAATCACATTATAAAGAGATTCTTCCTTTTAAATTAAATATTTCAAATCAATAATCAATAATCAGATGATTCCCAGATCGGGTGGAGCATTGTCAAGAGGCGTCACTTAATAACCCTTTCTTACAGATAGAAATCTGTTGTTGACAGAATCATCCTTTCTCTCATATTGAAAATTCATATTCAATTACGTGTTTCATAAACACAAGAATCTCATGATTGTATTCATAATATTGTTATTAAGGTTATGAAACAATTTCACTATACTAGGTTGTCTAACAAACGCCTTATGTTTATTTAAGTTCACCTGAATCTATCATCGCATGATAAACTAAGTATATATCACATATATAAACATGAATAAACATCAAGGTAGGCATGTTACATCATCTAGCATATAGTTCTAAGCATTATACATCTCTATGTATCACATAAAACGTTTAAAAGCAACTAAAACAGTTAAAAATAGCTTTAAAACACTTCATGGCAATATAAACAGTTCAAAACTTTTATATAAACTAAAATTGATCACTCCATTAGATCCGTCTCGAAAAAACGAATCCAACGGTATATTGCACGCCCAAAACGGAGTTACGAAACTCCCAGAAAATCAATTTTAATATGGACAGTCGGGCTGTAACGCATTACAGGAACGTGTTACAAGCCCTGTAACGCATTCCGGTGATGCGTTACAGCCCTTTTAAGCCAATAAAGGGTGTAACGCATTCCGTGAATGCGCCACAGGTGTGTAACGCATTCCCGGAATGCGTTACACCCCTATATTTTTTTTTCCAGCCGCCTGACAGATTCTATTCTCGGTTTGCGTGTCTGTACTTCACCTGTCTTCTTTGCTTTGCTTTCTCCGTGCAGTCAGACTTCACAGACAGTAGCAGAAATAGCATATGCATATGAAACAAATATATATATATACTATATATACATATATTTACTTATTAAATTACGAATTTTAATTACAATAACTTCAAAAATTCATAATAAAAAATCTATACATCATAAAATTATGAAAAAAATACCCAGACGATCTACAACACTTGTAGAACCCAGATCAACATTCAAAATTATTCTGAGAAACGATTTCTCATCAGACAAAATTAATCCATGATATAACTTGTAAAAATCATAATTAATTCATACAAGCACATAAAATTCTGAAATTTTTACCACAGATCTATATGCATATAACCTGGCTCTGATACCATTGTTGGATTTTAAACGCAGCGGGGGCATGGCAAAACACTTTTACACATATAAAATCCAAATAAAAGCATATAAATCGTGAATAAAATTTCGAGGGATCGAATCTAACCTTTTAAAATAATTCGGAGACAACGATCAGAGATCCTTAGCAGTTGCTCCTCAAGTGTGAAGCACTCCACCGGTATCCACCAAGAAAACGATGTTAAGGAGGAGGAAGGAGGTGGAGAGAATTGGGTTTTCCAAACTTTTTGGGTTTTCGGGTTTGATGTGGGGTTCGAATAAAATAGGGTCTATAATAGTGTATTTATAGGCAATATTTTCAGCTGAAATTTTCCCATAAATATTATTATTATTATCCCATTTATTATTTTCATTAATAATTAAAACACCTTTTAATCATTAATCCTTTTTCTAAACACTTTAGAAATAATTCTCTCTCTTGATTTAATTTCCAAAAATTAAATCCTTTAATTAATAATATTAAGAACTTTTCTTAATTAATTTATAATCAATTAAATCTCATTTAATCAATTATTAAATTTGCCAATTAATTATTTATTTCATAAATAAATAATTATTAGCCATTATTAATTAATTCCTCCACCATTAAATCATTCTCTTTTTTATGGTGTGACCCTGTAGGTTCAATATTAAGCCGGTAGTAGAAATAAATAATAATAAAACTATTTTATCATTATTTATATAAATTCTCTAATTTATTAAATATGATTAATTAATTAATCACATTTATTCTACATCGTGAGTGATGCTTCTCAACATATTGCGACTATCCGGATAATATGAATTCACTGCTTAGAATACCAAGAACCTGTCAGTGAATAGTTACCGTACAATAAACTCCTTCTACCCTACAATGTTCCGATTAAATACAAGGCATGGATCTCGTGTCAAGCCTATCTAATTCAATCACTTTGCTTACCATTTACTATGCGTAGTTCTATGCAAATTAGAAACTCCTTTCTAATTTCATTTACTCTGGCCAGAGATTCCTGAACTAGCATAAGTGGATCAGCCTTGAACATTCGCTTCCTTCACTGGAAGGGGTAGATCCTTTATTGATCATACACTATCTTCGTGTACAAATTCCTATACCCAGAAGAGCCCTAATAATTGTCCCTGGAGACTAAGAACTAAACCAAAGCATAGTTCAGTGTACACAAGATGACTATGATGACCTCAAGTCTAAGGATACTTGTACAACTATCACTAGGTGAACAACTGCTGACACATGAGTGAACTCCATCAGTTGTTCAACTGTGCGAGTCATGTTCAGTGAACTTATTCTATAATAAGCACCTACATACTAGCTATAGTGTCACCACATAAATGTCTATGAGAACAGACATCCTTCATAATAAAGCACGCATAGTATGTACCGATCTTTGCGGATTATTAATTACCAGTTAGTAATTCTATGACCAGGAACTATTTAAGTTTAGAGTTATCATCTTTTTAGGTCTCACTATTATGATCTCATCATAATCTATAAAAAGCTTTACTCTAAACTATGGTATATCTTATTTAAACACTTAAATAGATAAAGCCCGTAATAAAAACAAAACAAGTCTTTTATTAATATCAATGAAATCAAAATAGATTACACAAAAGTTATTCCTAAATCCTCATACATGATTGGACTTAGGACATTTTCCTTTCAAATATATGGTGGCAAGTTACTCTTATAGGGTGCAAAGTGACTCTAATATGGTGAAGAGTGACATACATGTTTGATTAGAGCCAAAATGTGGCCCAAAATTGACTCGTATAAAAGTGGTACTAAGAGGTGGTTAAAGAATGTTAAATTGCATGTTGATGATGTTAACTTGTTAATTGTACCAATATATGGTGGCAAGTGACTCTTATAGGGTGCAAATTGACTCTAATATGGTGAAGAGTGACTTACATGGTTGATTATAGCCAAAATGTGGCCCAAAATTGACTCGTATAAAAGTGGTACCAAGAGGTGGTTAAAGGATGTTAAATTGCATGTTGATAATGTTAACATGTCAATTGTACCAATATATGGTGGCAAGTGACTCTTATAGGGTACAAAGTGACTCTAATATGGTGAAGAGTGACATACATGGTTGATTAGAGACAAAATGTGGCCCAAAATTGACTCGTATAAAAGTGGTACTAAGAGGTGGTTAAAGAATGTTAAATTGCATGTTGATGATGTTAACTTGTTAATTGTACCAATATATGGTGGCAAGTGACTCTTATAGGGTGCAAATTGACTCTAATATGGTGAAGAGTGACTTACATGGTTGATTATAGCCAAAATGTGGCCCAAAATTGACTCGTATAAATGTGGTACTAAGAGGTGGTTAAAGGAAGTCAAATTGCAAGTATATTATGTTAACATGTCAATGTACCAATATATGGTGGCAAGTGACTCTAATAGGGTGCAAAGTGACACTAATATGGTGAAGAGTGACTTACATGTTTGATTAGAGCCAAAATGCGGCCCAAAATTGACTAGTATAAAGCTGGTACCAAGAGGTGGTTAAAGGATATTAATTTGCATGTTGATGATGTTAACATGTCAATTGTACCAATATATGGTAGCAAGTGACTCCTATAGGGTGCAAAATGACTCTAATATGATAAAGACTGACTTACATGGTTGATTATAACCAAAATGTGGCCCAAAATTGAGTCGTATAAAAGTGGTACTAAGAGGTGGTTAAAGAATGTTAAATTGCATGTTGATGATGTTAACGTGTTAATTGTACCAATATATGGTGGAAAGTAACTCCTATATGGTGCAAATTGACTCTAATATGGTGAAGAGTGACTTACATGGTTGATTATAGCCAAAATGTGGCCCAAAATTGACTCGTATAAAAGTGGTACCAAGAGGTAGTTAAAGGATGTTAAATTGCATGTTGATGATGTTAACATGTCAATTGTACCAATATATGGTGGCAAGTGACTCTTATAGGGTGCAAAGTGACTTTAATATGGTGAAGAGTGACATACATGGTTGATTAGTGCCAAAATTTGGCCTAAAATTGACTCGTATAAAAGTGGTACCAAGAGGTGGTTAAAGGATGTTAAATTGCATGTTGATGATGTTGACATGTCAATTGTACCAATATATGGTGGAAAGTGACTCTTATAGGGTGCAAAGTGACTCTAATATGGTGAAGAGTGACTTACATGGTTGATTAGAGCCAAAATGTGGCCCAAAGTTGACTCGTATAAATGTGGTGCCAAGAGGTGGTTAAAGGATGTTAAATTGCATGTTGATGATGTTAAAAGGTCAATTGTACCAATATATTGTGGCAAGAGACTCTTATAGGGTGCAAAGTGACTTTAATATGGTGAAGAGTGATTTACATGGTTGATTAGAGCCAAAATGTGGCCCAAAATTGACTCGTATAAAAGTGGTACCAAGAGGTGGTTAAAGGATGTTAAATTGCATGTTGATGATGTTGACATGTCAATTGTACCAATATATGGTGGAAAGTGACTCTTATAGGGTGCAAAGTGACTCTAATATGGTGAAGAGTGACTTACATGGTTGATTAGAGCTAAAATGTGGTCCAAAGTTGACTCGTATAAATGTGGTGCCAAGAGGTGGTTAAAGGATATAAAATTGCATGTTGATGATGTTAACATGTTAATTGTACCAATATATTGCGGCAAGTGACTCTTATAGGGTGCAAAGTGACTCTAATATGGTGAAGAGTGACTTACATGGTTGATTAGAGCCAAAATGTGGCCCAAAATTGACTCGTATAAAAGTGGTACCAAGAGGTGGTTAAAGGATGTTAAATTGCATGTTAATGATGTTGACATGTCAATTGTACCAATATATGGTGGAAAGTGAATCTTATAGGGTGCAAAGTGACTCTAATATGGTGAAGAGTGACTTACATGGTTGATTAGAGCCAAAATGTGGCCCAAAATTGACTCGTATAAATGTGGTTCCAAGAGGTGGTTAAAGGATGTTAAATTGCATGTTGATGATGTTAACATGTCAATTGTACCAATATATGGTGGCAAGTGACTCTTATAGGGTGCAAAGTGACTTTAATATGGTGAAGAGTGACATACATGGTTGATTAGTGTCAAAATTTGGCCTAAAATTGACTCGTATAAAAGTGGTACCAAGAGGTGGTTAAAGGATGTTAAATTGCATGTTGATGATGTTGACATGTCAATTGTACCAATATATGGTGGAAAGTGACTCTTATAGGGTGCAAAGTGACTCTAATATGGTGAAGAGTGACTTACATGGTTGATTAGAGCCAAAATGTGGCCCAAAGTTGACTCGTATAAATGTGGTGCCAAGAGGTGGTTAAAGGATGTTAAATTGCATGTTGATGATGTTAAAAGGTCAATTGTACCAATATATTGTGGCAAGAGACTCTTATAGGGTGCAAAGTGACTCTAATATGGTGAAGAGTGATTTACATGGTTGATTAGAGCCAAAATGTGGCCCGAAATTGACTCGTATAAAAGTGGTACCAAGAGGTGGTTAAAGGATGTTAAATTGCATGTTGATGATGTTGACATGTCAATTGTACCAATATATGGTGGAAAGTGACTCTTATAGGGTGCAAAGTGACTCTAATATGGTGAAGAGTGACTTACATGGTTGATTAGAGCTAAAATGTGGCCCAAAGTTGACTCGTATAAATGTGGTGCCAAGAGGTGGTTAAAGGATGTAAAATTGCATGTTGATGATGTTAACATGTTAATTGTACCAATATATTGCGGCAAGTGACTCTTATAGGGTGCAAAGTGACTCTAATATGGTGAAGAGTGACTTACATGGTTGATTAGAGCCAAAATGTGGCCCAAAATTGACTCGTATAAAAGTGGTACCAAGAGGTGGTTAAAGGATATTAAATTGCATGTTAATGATGTTGACATGTCAATTGTACCAATATATGGTGGAAAGTGAATCTTATAAGGTGCAAAGTGACTCTAATATGGTGAAGAGTGACTTACATGGTTGATTAGAGCCAAAATGTGGCCCAAAATTGACTCATATAAATGTGGTGCCAAGAGGTGGTTAAAGGATGTTAAATTGCATGTTGATGATGTTAACATGTCAATTGTACCAATATATGGTGGCAAGTGACTCTTATAGGGTGCAAAGTGACTCTAATATTGTGAAGAGTGACATACATGGTTGATTAGTGCCAAAATTTGGCCTAAAATTGACTCGTATAAATGTGGTACCAAGAGGTGCTTAAACGATGTTAAATTGCATGTTGATGATGTTAAAAGGTCAATTGTACCAATATATGGTGGCAAGAGACTCTTCTATGGTGCAAAGTGACTCTAATATGGTGAAGAGTGAGTTACATGGTTGATTAGTGCCAAAATATGGCCCAAAATTGACTCGTATAAAAGTGGTACCAAGAGGTGGTTAAAGGATATTAATTTGCTTGTTGATGATGTTAACATGTCAATTGTACCAATATATGGTGGCAAGTGACTCCTATAGGGTGCAAAATAACTCTAATATGGTGAAGAGTGACTTACATGGTTGATTAGAACCAAAATGTGGCCCAAAATTGACTCGTATAAAAGTGGTACTAAGAGGTGTTGCATGTATATGATGTTAACATGTCAATGTACCAATATAAGGTGGCAAGTGACTCTAATAGGGTGCAAAGTGACTCTAATATGGTGAAGAGTGATTTACATGTTTGATTAGAGAAAAAATGTGGCCCAAAATTGACTCGTATAAAAGTGGTACCAAGAGGTGGTTAAAAGATGTTAATGTGCATGTTGATGATGTTAACATGTCAATTGTACCAATATATGGTGGCAAGTGACTCTTATAAGGTGCAAAGTGACTCTAATATGGTGAAGAGTGACTTACATGGTTGATTAGAGCCAAAATATGGCCCAAAATTGACTTGTATAAATGTGGTGCCAAGAGGTGGTTAAAGGATGTTAAATTCCATGTTGATGATGTTAACATGTCAATTGAACCAATATATGGTGGCAAGTGACTCTAATAGGGTGCAAATGGACTCTAATATGGTGAAGAGTGACTTACATGGTTGATTAGAGGCAAAATGTGGCCCAAAATTGACTCGTATAAATATGGTACCAAAAGGTGGTTAAAGGAAGTCAAATTGCATGTATATGATGTTAACATGTCAATGTACCAATATATGGTGGCAAGTGACTCTAATAAGGTGCAAAGGGACTCTAATATGGTGAAGAGTGACTTACATGGTTGATTAGAGCCAAAATGTGGCCTAAAATTGATTCGTATAAATGTGGTACCAAGAGGTGGTTGAAGGATGTTAAATTGCATGCTGATGATGTTAAAAGGTCAATTGTACCAATATATGGTGGCAAGTGACTCTTATATGGTGCAAAGTGACTCTAATATGGTGAAGAGTGACTTACATGCTTGATTAGAGCCAAAATGTGGCCCAAAATTGACTCGTATAAAAGTGGTACTAAGAGGTGGTTAAAGGATGTTAAATTGCATGTTGATGATGTTAACATGTCAATTGTACCAATATATGGTGGCAAGTGACTCTGATAGAGTACAAATTGACTCTAATATGGTGAAGATTGACTTATATGGTTGATTAGAGCCAAAATGTGGTCCAAAATTGACTCGTATAAAAGTGGTACCAAGAAGTCGTTAAAGGATGTTAAATTGCATGTTGATGATGTTAACATGTCAATTGTACCAATATATGGTGGCAAGTGACTCTTATAGGGTGCAAAGTGACTCCAATATGGTGAAGAGTGATTTACATGGTTGGTTATAACTAAAATGTGGCCCAAAATTGACTCGTATAAATGTGGTACCAAGAGGTGGTTAAAGGAAGTAAAATTGCATGTATATGATGTTAAAAGGTCAACTGTACCAATATATGGTGGCAAGTGACTCTTATAGGGTAAAAAGTGACTATAATATAGTGAAGAGTGACTTACATGGTTGATTAGAGCCAAAATGTGGACCAAAATTGACTCGTATAAAAGTGGTACCAAGATGTGGTTAAAGGATGTTAAATTGCATGTTGGTGAAGTTAACATGTCAATTGTACCAATATATGGTGGCAAGTGACTCTTATAGGGTGCAAAGTGACTCTAATATGGTGAAGAGTGACTTACATGGTTGATTAGAGCCAAAATGTGGCCTAAAATTGACTCATATAAATGTGGTACCAAGAGGTTGTTAAAGGATGTTCAATTACATGTTGATTATGTTAAAAGGTCATTTGTACCAATATATGGTGGCAAGTGACTCTTATAGGGTGCAAGGTAACTCTAATATGGTGAAGAGTGACTTACATGGTTGATTAGAGCCAAAATTTGGCCCAAAATTGACTCATATAAATGTGGTGCCAAGAGGTGGTTAAAGGATGTTAAATTGCATGTTGATGATGTTAACATGTCAATTTTACCAATATATGGTGGAAGTGACTCTAATAGGGTGCAAATTGACTCTAATATGGTGAAGAGTGACTTACATGGTTGAGTAGAGGCAAAATGTGGCCCAAAATTGACTCGTATAAATATGGTACCAAGAGGTGGTTAAAGGAAGTCAAATTGCATGTATATGATGTTAACATGTCAATGTACCAATATAAGGTGGCAAGTGACTCTAATAGGGTGCAAAGTGACTCTAATATGGTGAAGAGTGACTTACATATTTGATTAGAGCCAAAATGCGGCCCAAAATTGACTCGTATAAAAGTGGTACCAAGAGGTGGTTAAAGGATGTTAATGTGAATGTTGATGATGTTAACATGTCAATTGTACCAATATATGGTGGCAAGTGACTCTTATAGGGTGCAAAGTGACTCTAATATGGTGAAGAGTGACTTACATGGTTGATTAGAGCCAAAATGTGGCCCAAAATTGACTTGTATAAATGTGGTACCAAGAGGTGGTTAAAGGATGTTAAATTGCATATTGATGATGTTAACATGTCAATTATACTAATATATGGTGGCAAGTGACTCTAATAGGGTGCAAATTGACTGTAATATGGTGAAGAGTGACTTACATGGTTGATTAGAGGCAAAATGTGGTCCAAAATTGACTCGTATAAATGTGGTACCAAAAGGTGGTTAAAGGAAGTCAAATTGCATGTATAAGATGTTAACATGTCAATGTACCAATATATGGTGGCAAGTGACTCTAATAGGGTGCAAAGTGACTCTAATATGGTGAAGAGTGACTTACATGGTTGATTAGAGCCAAAATGTGGCCTAAAATTGATTCGTATAAATGTTGTACCAAGAGGTGGTTGAAGGATGTTAAATTGCATGTTGATGATGTTAAAAGGTCAATTGTACCAATATATGGAGGCAAGTGACTCTTATAGGGTGCAAAGTGACTCTAATATGGTGAAAAGTGGCATACATGGTTAATTAGAGCCAAAATGTGGCCTAAAATTGACTCGTATAAATGTGGTACCAAGAGGTTGTTAAAAGATGTTAAATTGCATGTTGATGATGTTAAAAGGTCAATTGTGTAATAACCCCAATTTTTTGGAAATTTTTGAAACCCGGATGAATAGTAACTTTTGCTGACAATGCTGATTAATAAAAATTATCAGACCACGATATATAGGAGTACTGTTATGGAAATTCTAAGATCATATTAGTATTCCATAAAGAAAATTAGTGTATGTAAAAGCCGTCGGATTTCGAAAACGAGCACTTTTATTTTTCTCCGAGATTTCCACCGGACATTAAGGGATTTAAGGAATTAATATTATGATGAAGGATTTTAAATTCAAGGATTATAAAGGAGAATTAACTTAGGTATTAAAAATACCTAGAAGATTTTATCAATAAAACCATTAAGGTATTTAACCAAACGATCAACGAGATTGAGTGATAACTGGACAAAGAAATGAATAACGACTCTTGTAAATACCTTTGCAAGTGGCAAGGCAAGTGGATGGTTGATCAAACAAGAAACCAAGTGATTGTTAGGAAGGAATGGCTAGTTACTTGTCTAGTTAACTAGGGATGATCTCATCTCACCACAAATCACCAACACATGGCAAATGATGAGATCATCTTCCACTAACTCCTTTGTTTATTATTAACCTAGCAAAATATCAAGACAACCCATCATTATCCACCACATTATTCCACCAACACAAGAAAGCAAAAGCATTTCCTCCCCCATTTCCATTGCTCTCGGCCAAAACAGAACCAGCACATTAAAACTGCTGTATCTCCTTCATTTCTCACTCAAATGTTGTGTTCTATAGATCGTTGGAAAGGTATTGAGATGGCCTACAACTCTTGTTCACAAGTCTTGTCCAAATAAGCATGGTAAGACCCTCATTTTTACAGTTCTTTCAATCGGACTTTTAGAAACTTCAAAGCCTAACTTTGTGTTCTTGATTTCTTTGGAAAGATCAAGCTTGTAGGAGGCTCCCTAAAACTTCTTAGCAACTTAACACCTCCCAAGGAAGGTATAAACTTCAAACCCTAGCCTTTAATTTATTTGTTAGTAAGTTTAATGGTTGGTTTTGTGAAATGAGAAGCATAGATTGTGATTATTAGTAGTTTGGTTTGATTTGGAAGTATTTTGGTAATTGAAGCTTGATTATAGTTCATAGGTCTTGATTGTGGTTGTTTGATTTGAAAAACTTGGAGTTTATGGACTGATGTGGTATGGTTTAGGTAAAGTTTTTTTATATTGATGGTTATGAGTTGGTTGGTGATTGATTTGTAGTTGTACAAATTTGGTAATCACGTAAATATAGCCGTCGTAATGCCCGATTTACCTTAGACTGCTTTTGTTCTTAACATCAGGACCCCTGAATTCACTGTTAGGTTTTGACCATTGTCATGATTAGATACATGTTACGAGCTTCGTTTTGATATGTGGTTCGCTTGAATCCGATGTACGGTTTAGGAGAAACGACCATTTTAAGTAACGACATTTCGCGAACAGACCATTACCCCTCGCCTTACTTTGAAACCTTGGTTAAGGCCCCAAAGACTAGTTGGATTATGAAACAATTATGTAATGTGGATTAGGAAGTTGGTAAAGTACTCGCAAAAGAATCGCCTTAAAATTCGAAACGGTTAATTTATTAAAAATGGTGGAGCCTAGGGTACTCGAGCGACTTAAGTGAATCGTTAAGCGCAGAAGCGAGCGTTAGAGTCTAGTTGGTTAAAGTATAGATTCTTAAGCGACTTTGGTTTAATTCCAACTTATATGTTGTTTATAGGTTACCAGGCTCGTCCCAGGCCTTTTACCACCCCAGTCGCTCAGGCAAGTTTTCTACCTGTTATACTGTTGTTGTGATGTATATATGTATATGCATTATCTTGTGATAAGTGCATGATTGTTATTAGCAAATCTTGCGATATATTGGAGCATGTTGATATGGTATATATGCATGCTTGTTTCGTAATCTTGATATCTAATTGTTGATTCAAATGCTTATAGTTGCATAATATCTATGCTAGAGATAAGCAGTAGTTGCGTATACCGTTAGTATAGGGGACCCAAAGGTGAACATTTTCTAAAACCGGGAGTCGATGTTCCCGAGTATATTA
This sequence comes from Apium graveolens, assembly GCF_009905375.1. Classification (NCBI taxonomy): domain Eukaryota; kingdom Viridiplantae; phylum Streptophyta; class Magnoliopsida; order Apiales; family Apiaceae; genus Apium; species Apium graveolens. Next base: position 1,878 of record NW_027417641.1, on the reverse strand, counting down.
TATATATATATATATATATATTGATATAGTTTTCAAAACTATTAATCAAATAAGTTTTATTCGATAACTTTATTTAAATAATGAATATTCAATAATGAATGTTAGTTGAATATTCATTCGAGGACTTATGACTCTGTTTATTTTAATTAATGAATATTATTAGTTGAATATTCATTCGAGGACTTATGACTCCGTTTATTTTATGAATATTATTTGAATATTTATTCGTGGACTTATGACTCCTCTTATTTATTAAATAATATTCTTTATTTTATTAAAGAATAATATTTCGATAATCAAACTTATTTCGATTATTCAAATAAAGATCATACTTTCGTATAAGTATATCTTTGGTTATTAATATCCATTCCAAGTATGAGTTTTAAAACTTCTACTTCATTTATTTTTATAAAGATTATTCTTTATGGGAATATTATTTAAATAATATCCAGATATTTTCTAAATATATTGGGACTGATTTATTTTATTAAATCAGCATTACTCCAAACATTCTTAAAATGTTTTCGAGTCTTCAAAATGATTTTCTAAAAGTTAGAGCGGATCCCAAAACTCATTTTTGTATTTAAGATCTTCCTTTCGAAGGGGATTTAAATATTCGCTCAAAACCTGAGGGATCCGACTCTGTGGTGTATTTTATATTCGCAACGAGGTTGCTGTTTTGATAAATGAATTGATTACTTACCCAAAGTTCGGGAAGTAAGTCCATCTATTGAGTCGGCATAAGCAACATGGGCTCAGTGGGCGTCCATGAAAGTGTAAGTGGCTCAGTGGGAGTCCATCAAATGCATAAGTGGCTGAGTGGCAGTCCAGCATAAGGTCCTATTGTGGCCAGGGTGATGACCAGTGGGGAATTCGTCCATCTACTAGTAGAAAAGGTTACTTATTGGTATCTTTGCCTGATCAGCAAGATATCAGGTTTATGCCAAGGTTTTCTCCTTTCCAAATTCATTGGATATTGCAACTCTGTTTATAAATTTTCATAACAGAGGTTTTCAAGGAGTGTATGAAATGTATATATATAGGTGTATATATATATATATCGGGACTTAATGAAATATCTCGTAACTTCATTTCTTTCAAATGTTATTTCAAAGATTGAATCTATTCAAGTCTTATCTTGTAGTCTCATCAGTGTGATGAACTTTTGAAACTGATTATAACTTGAACGGTGGTAGTTCAAGTAGTATTTGGAAAAGATATAAGTATATTGGAGTATCTTGTAACTTAATCTTTAAAACTTATATCTAGTAAATGATAATCTTATGCATGTCAAAGAGTTTCAGAAAAACGTTGAGACAAGGTTAGATATATGAGATCACCTTGGAACGATATTTTTACACAGTTATAAACTGGAACTCTGTGTAATTATACATGTCAGAGGATTTCAAAGATTGTGAAAAGTATATATGTATATATATACTGAATATTTTACGACTTGGTCGCGGTTAAGGTAACAACTGGTTCATTTCTTCTTGACCAAGACTTTCATGAGTACTATGAGAATGCTCATATATTGTTAATTATTATACATATTATTTCGGTGGGCTTGTTGCTCACCCTTGCTTTCTTCTTTCATCACACAACAACAGACAGACAAGATGAACAGGACCAAGCTCCCAATTTGCGAGCGGATAGGAAACGTTTCGCAGTTTACTATAGGCGTTGATGTCGCTGTAGCTGAGGTAGGAACTACAATAGGCTAGGCTTTCAACTTTTGATGTACCAGACTTATGTATCTTTATGATTGTAATAATGGCAAAGAAATGTAAATTTATTCAGAAACCCTTTTAAGGTGTAACGGTTATATTGTGGTAAAATGACTTGTGTTATTTTGGTATTCATCTCTGAGACAATAAC